>NC_056735.1:1224412702-1224577702 GCF_019279795.1 Protopterus annectens
CAGAAACGTTTGTTCCAAGGCTGCTGCACTGCTGGGGTACATGTCATCTCCTCTTTGTGCTTGTAGAGTATCTAAACTCAAATCTTGTGAGCCCTGGTATCAAACTCAGCAAAACAGCTGGTGATATTCCCCCATCCCTCCCTATTCTGTTAAGGATGGCCTTGATGTGACCCCTCCTTCTCATTCTCCTGTTCCTTTTGTGGGACATTTTAGCACAGTGGATTATGGGTTGAGTGAAAAGTTTACAATGCTTCATTGGTGGAAATGTGTTGCATGGCTGAGGAGGTATGAGGGTTGGCACTTGGCACGGGAACAGGGCAAGGCAACTGGTGGGGGGGTGGAGGTGAGATGTGTAGACAGGTACTGTAAATGGTAAAGTTTTGCCTGTAACACTGAGGCCTCAGAGGTGGTTATCAATGTTGGGATGTGATTACCTGCTGTTTTATTGGCTGCACTGTTCAATTCTGTACAATTCATGCCCATGCAAATAAACTTGATTTCACTGGCATTGTGAGTCAAATATTCTGTTTGTTGGAGTGAGCTTGGAGACAAATAGCTGCTGTTTCTACTGACAAGACAACTGATGTGAGGTTATCCATGCAAATAGCTTCAGACAAATATGATAGTTAACTAAAATCAAATAAATGTTTTACCTGAAAGAGTAAGAAGAAAACACACTACAGCAAATAATATACAATGTAATTCCTTTACTACAATCCTGCACTCTCTTACATCACACAAATCCACACAGTTGTACAATTTACAAATTGTAATGCCTTAACAGAAAATGTATTTCTGGTAATCCAGTACATATAGCAAAAATACAATAAATTGCAAAACACTTCATATAAAAATATAAGACTATAGGTTCAAATGCAAGCTATGACAAACAGAATGACATCAACTGCAGTAATTATGCTGTTCTAAGTTATGAAAAAAGGATGTGCACTGATAACACTAATTTTTACAAAGAAGCTGAACTAAAAGCTCTGGGATTCATGTCTGCACTTATAAAACATCTCTCAAAGAAATGGTACAAAAGGAAAAAAGTCCTGTATTTCCAGATATTGTCTGCTAAATGTATAGTACCTGGAAGCATGGGCAATGAATCAAACTGCTGGAGTACAGCTCCATGAGAGCTCATTTATATGGTTAAGTGACAAGGTAATCATAAAATGCTAACTGTGCAGAGTACTGATGACAACATACATAAAAATTTTATATTTGATTCTTTGTTTTCTGTGGTTTACTATATGGATAAAACAACTGTGCGCTATTCAGTCTTTTAAGTTAATATTGCAAAACATATTCCCTCTAGAGAAGATCAGAAGGTTGCTTTCAGAATCCATCATACAGCATTTCCAAGTGGCTGACATTTCATAAGCTTGACATCGATGGAACTCACTGTCTTTTCAATCATGTCCCAGTATCAAAAGGGAGAAAACATTTCCAAGAAAAGATTTGCCAGCATTTCAGTTTTTACAAAGCAGTAAACTCACTTCAGATAGGTAGAGCAGCATAAACTGACTCCCCCCTTAAACATTAATTTTAAGGAATTCTAAGTCAGAAATGTAGAGCTATAGTATTGTTGTTTACCAAAAAAACTATATATTATGGCGGTCACAGTTATAATAGAAGTAGAATTCGATATGCAGATGTGTATTGAGACATAGTACAGTAAGTTTTGTGTTAATTTAATGTGATCATATGACTGTAATATTCTGTATGTATTTTACAACTTCGTAAGAAGCCAACATAATTTTCAAGTCTGCTTTTCAGAATGCAGTATAAATGATTCATATTTTCTCATCTTTAAACAAGGAGGAATACATTATCATAGTTCATATAAAATATTTCCATAATGTGGCTTATTTCAGTAATTCCAAAAACTGGGATTAAGTAGAACTGAACAGTAAAATAAATATATAAAATTAAATACCATTGAAATAGCACTTCAGACTGTTTCTCGAAATAAAAAGGAACATAATGTAAATTAATTGATTCACTTTCCTCTTATTCTAGTTTCTGTTTTTTTTTTTCTGGGCTTTGTGAATGAGTTCATTTTGCAATGTACATATATAAAAGTTTCTTCTGTTTTGATGAAACCAATGCACCAGACATTAGAAATCAAGTTAGAAAAAATATTCCCTCTGTGTTTCACTAATTATGCTTTGTGAATTTAGTTCACTTTTTAGTGCTGCATCTGCACAGTCGTTATGCTCCACTCTCTTAGCCTCGCTATTCTTGTAAGATCCTTTATGCTGGTGAATCCGTACTGCTATAGCAGTGATGCAGAGGATGACAAATATCACAACAGCTATTGCACCTGTAAATAGAAAATATAAAACAGCTGAGTTATATCAAACTCTAACCTTTTCCACAGAGACTTCTTAAACATTCATATTACAGTCTGACAATAGTTACACATGGAGGTTAAGCAGAAATGAAAAGTACCAAAAGCTGCTGGGATTATAAAGGGATAAATGTTTTTGCTGACGTGCAGTATTTACAATGACCTCTTTTGAAGGAATTGCAGAAGTGAGTACTTTGCATAATATTCTGAAAGATCAGGCTTATACATTGTTTGCACATCCTTTTGTTCTACTGCACAGAAAATAACAATATTAATGTTTTGTATGCATGCTTGTTCATGTAAATTTAAGAGGCACTGCTTTTCAGACATTGAGTCATAGTTTTCCAGTTCTGAGTCATTCATTCCCATGCACAGAGTAGAAAAGATAGCAACTATGATTTTATATGAAATCGCTAGTTGCTTCCCTTTTACTGTGCAAGTGTACTAGCCACATGTTTACCTTATTATCAAGGTGAAAATTAGGTGCACACAATGACACATGCTGAAATTGTTAATCTGTTTTATTTAATATGCTTGACATTAAGCATGTTACAAAACTTCTTGTCCAAGAACAGATAAATTATCATTAGTTGTAAAATAAATAACATAAAAATCTCAGCTTTGTGAATTGAATCATCTGCCCATAAAAAGAAATAGCAGACATATAATAGTGTCCATAACTGAATAAAACTTGTATAGCAATGATTATATTTAATTATATAGTGACTCATGTCAAAGTTCACATTCATACCTGAAATATAACATTTACTTCAGGTTTGGGGGGGGGTCCTGCTACAATGCCAGTCATTTTCAGAGCTAGCAACACTATAAAGAATCTAATGATGCCAAAAATCCAAATGTGGAATATAAACAAGCCACATGCTTCATACAAAATGTAAACATGCACACGACCAATAGTCTTCACATACAAAAGAAAAGCCAAATGAGTACTAGATTAAAAACACACACCAGACTCTTAACTGTCAAATCACCACATTGAATAAAATACCCAAAGGTAGGCCATAAAGTCTGAAAATATTAACAAACATCAACATGAAACAAGTTTCTAGGTCTGCAGACTATGAGAGGGTAAAAACAAATTATTGATTGAAACCCTATTATATCCTTCCAGAGAGTTCTACATTCCACAAGAATTCAAAAAGGCAACACAACAGCCCATTAAAATCCACCCCAAAACTGGTCAATCTACTGCCAATAAAGTTTTCATTTCTCTGCTTATGAATATTAACATGAAAAACAGGCTTACATGAAACAAAATGACACAAAGATTTATTGAAGCTGGGGTCTGCTTCAATTAAATGCTTACATGAATGACTCTAAAATATTTGTGTGGAAATAATATGATCCAACTCAACTGTCCAGTGGTGTTTTAAATATAGGTATAGAATCTGTTGTCTAAAATCATGGAGGTTTATTGCATAACATAAAACCAATTGATGATAAAAATGTCTTCCTTCAAGAACTCTTAAATGTCAGAAGAAGAAACATCCGAACAGTGTATTTATTGCCTCTAAGATTTAAATTCAGTGCAGGATTCAAAAGTTCTATTATGGTTACAATATGTACAACTTCAGAAGTTAAATATAATATCTCTGCAAAATGTCACTAGGTTATTCTGTAAAGGTTGAGATATGTCAAGATCAAGCAATAGTTCAGATGTTTACAAACTGGTAATTTGCTTTGAAAATCTTACATTACCATAACTATAAAAATTAGAATAATATTCTAATGGCAAATGAATTAAACTGATAAACAAATCAGTATGTGTTTTAGGATCCCTAGACAGAAAGATTCTCATTAATAAGCCTAGTAGTTAAAAGGACGCTATTCCCTGATCTAGAAGAATTTTCCCTATAATGCAATTTATTATTTAAATCCTTTGCAGAAATCTTTAAATGCTCTTTCCTCCTGGTAGTGCTTGTAAATGGACTTTCATGTCACACATTACCTCATCTCACCAACATACATTTCTTTAAAAACTAGACCAAAATGTGAATCATATTTTAATAAGCTTATATATTCCTTTAAGTAGGTAATAACACATCACCTGACCATTGCAACTCCTATTTTAATACCATTTGCAAACTTTTTTCCTCCAATATTTTTTATTCTGGCAAGTTGATCGTTTGTGATCTTTGAGCAAGCCATAGCTACTAAAAGTCAATCAATCTTGTAAGATTACAGTAACTTTCCATAAAATCATGCTGATGTAAGTCTATAAGAGGTTAATAACAAGTCTTCATTTTCATACTACTAACCAGACGTCCTTGAAATGATTTATCAAAAATGAATCTTAAATTAATTTGTGAAAAAATTTCAACCATATCAAAGATACCTTCCTCAGGGATAGGAACAATTGCAAACTGCCATTCTCGAGTAGCAATGCCATTTGATGGTGATAAGTTATATATTACAAGAAGAATCTACAAGCCTGTGAATCAAATGACCAAACAGAATATCAAGCCCAAATGTGACATACATTGACTGACAATTTCAGCCCTATTTGCTAGGCCACTTTTGTCTGACATATCATAGCTATGAAAATCAAAATTGACCAAGAAACGAGCAAACTGGCAAAATATAATTTGAAAATGACAACATTCTCTGAAAATCAGCCAAAACTAAATTATTCCCAGGGATCCATAAAGAACTCCATTGCTCACATTACAGGCTGCAGTGTAAAGTTTCTGTTGTTATGGTGTGGTACTTTGAAATTGACAGGCATAATAAGGAAACATATCATTATCAGCTATTTTGCATTTCACTTAACTGACTACAGATCAACACTTTCCTTCAGTGGTTAACCTTAATATTTGCCACATTAGGTTAGCACAGGCATCACCCAATTAACTCTCCCACACGTAAAACACACACACACACACACACACACACACACACACACACACACACACACACACACACACACACACACACACACACACACACACACACACACACACACACACACACACACACACACACACACATATCCTTGTGTTGTGAGAATGTCCTGACATCTCCTTTTTCCTGCTATTGTAAATTATAGGTTCATAGGTGTGTACTAGGCTAATGGCCTTGTGGCCTTTACAAGCCTAGCCATAGGATTACCCTGGCATCATGCCACCCGATCTTAGTTCCCAGTGCCTCTGTCAGGTAGAGCCACTGGAGTTATCCCCGGGGTGAATTTTCTAATTCCCATCCACTCATCAAGATTTCTCTTGAACAGGGTCAGCAAGGTGTTCTGCTTGACATGTATGGGAAGTCTATTCCATAGCATGGACAGCCTCTGGGTTATGAACCTGTGTAATGAGGTTGAGGTCTCTGGAGAATGTGGTGCGGAGGGACTGGGATTTCTTTAGATGTAGCATTTCTAACAGAGCTGGGTCAGACATGGCTTTGTAAGTCAAGCAGAGATTGCCTCCAGGTAGGCGAAATGTGAAAGAGAATAGTTGTAGTTTTTTGAGTCTGTCCATATAGGACAAGTGTTTAAGGCTAGGATCCTGTTTGTGAGGTACTTTTGCGGCCTCTGCAGTTGTTGCAGGTGTCTAGTGAGGTACATTTCAAATGGGGCATAGTACTCCATGATTGGCCTAATGAGGAAAGAGTACAGGGAGACAATGACCTTTTTCTTCCTGGATGCAGAACCCTTAGTAATGAGATGTGCCACATAGAATGACTTTCTGACCACAGTGGCAATGTGGTGATCAAAAGAGAGGTTGCTGTCAACCTGTGCTCCCAGATTTCTTACAACATCTTCTGTGTTCAGTGGATTATCATCAATGTGGTAATTCATGAGAACCAGGTTTTTCCCACAGGGGATGACGACACATTTTTTGGCACTGAGCTCAAGGCCATGGTTCTGACACCAGCCTTTGGTCTCAGTGAGGCCATTCTTTAGGATGTCAACATCACTTGGGGAGTTAATAATAGCTTCCAATTTGCAATCGTCTGCAAACTTTGTCAACCAGAGTCCCTTCCTGTTGGCCTGGACTTTAGAAAAGTAGATACCAAGCAGGAGAGGACCCGGGACCGAACCCTGTGGGACTCCACTTGTGACTAGTCATCAGTCTGACTTAGAGTCAGCTACTTCCACACTGTGGGTTCTATCTGTGAGCCAGTTTGCAACCCACCTTGTGATATGGGGGTTGATGCCTAACTTAGGGAGTTTTTCTATGATTCTTGAGGGGGGAATGGAATCAAAGCCCTTGGGCAGATAAAGGTAGGCTGCATGAACCACCTTGCCTTCATCCACAGCTCTGGTGACTGACTCAAAGAAGTCGATCAAGTTGAGCAGGCACTATCTACCTTTCACAAAACCAAACTGTGTGGGATCCAGAGTTTGGAGATTCCCTATATCCTTGTTTATTAGGTCCATGATGATGCATTCCATAGTTTTGCATATCAGACTTGTCAGGTTAATGTGGCGATAGTTCCCAGGTCTGTAGCCACTCCTCCTTTGTGGAGAGGGATGGCTGTAGCAGTGTGCCATTTGGTAGGGGCAAAGCCTGAGGTGAGGCTGTGACTGAACAGGGCACACAGGTGAGGTGCCAGTTCACTGTGTAGTTCATGTATAACACAGCCAGGGATAGGATATTGTCAGGTTCCACTGAAGCTGTATTCTTGGCCTTGGACAATGCTATTTTAACTTGTCCAGCAGTAATACTGGGTGCCTAGCAATCTACTGGTGTTGTGATACATCCTTTGGGTGGGGAGAGGAGTAAAGTTGGCACTGAATCTGTTGACCAGTATATTGGCTATATCTGTTGGCTCAGTATAGGAAGTATCATTGTGCAGTAGCTCAGAACAAATCTGGGTATTGCCATGGAGATTCTTTACATAACTATAGAGAATCTTGTGGTTGTCTTTACTATCTGCCGCAATTCTGTTTTCACAGCTAGCTTTAGAGGGTTTGATGAGGGATCTCAACTTTTTGTTGAGGCTGATAAGGGATTTTTTCCAGTTATTCCACATCAGTTTCCTCCTTCTGTTATAGAGTTTGTTTATGGCAGAGGACCACCAGATTGGCTTCCTTTTTTTGGAGGAGAGCATCTTGGTTCTATTGGGTATGGTGAGATCCATACATTAGTGTACATGTTTGTACAGTGCATTGGTGTTTGATTCGGCAGTTATGCAACTATTCTCCATTTGCATGGGTGCCGTGAAGTTAGCCACCTCTGTTTTTAGGAGTCCAAAGTTACTTTGGAGAATTTTTTTCATGGTGATTACCTTTGCCAAGGGTGAGGTGGGAGGGATGTGAATTTCCAAGGTGATTAGTTTGTGGTCGGATCTAACCAGGGAGAAGTTCACTACTGGTGTAGAACAATGGTCGCCCATGTTAGTAAGGACCAGGTCAAGAATGATGTTACCTCTAGTGGGGGTAAGAACGACCTGGTTTGGGCATTGAAATTAATGAATTCCAGGAAACGTTGGGCAAGTATATTGGTACACAAGTAGTTTTTCCCAGTTAATGGAGGGGTAGTTGAAGTCCCCCCTTATGAGAGTATTAGGTCGGATCCTAATATTTTCCAGGGTGGACCCTAATATTCTCCAGGGTGAATAATTTTAGTCAGCTACTAATGCTAGACATTAGAGTTTCACAGTTCATATCCTTCAGTACATCAGTGTTAGTGCAAGAACTATTACACTAGTGATTTTCTAGGTTTGTAGGCTGTATAATAAAAATCCACAGCTGATTTTGTCACTTTTGGTTGCGTCTTGATTTCTTGCTCTACAAGGTTGAAAGGTACAGCTAACAATCTGTCCCTTTCCCTTATAATCCCAAACTGTTGCAGGCATTGAATAATGGGTAAGATCCTCAATATAGGTTTAAAAATCTTACTATATAACAGCAGGTTTATTTATTACTTATTTATTACATTTGTTAACTGGGAAAGTCTACTGGGCCTAGGTGAGGCCATTTTCATTGGAGGCCCAGGGAGAAAAGCTCCACATAACATAATAGTATATATACAGTCTCAGTGCATGGAAATAAATATGAAATGCAATGATACAAGTTATTTACAAACATTACACATCGACATTGTGTACAATTTGATCACTGAAGATGGAGTTAGTCAGGTAGGTAACAGTTGTGATTGCTACTTGTTGGAGGTTAGTCATGTGGTTTACTGGGACAAAGATATGAAGTTTGAACCCCCCCCTTTTGTAGTTTACTTCATTTTTTAACTCATTACTTAATTTGGAAAGCAAATAATTTCAGTCTATTTGTGGCACAGAGGGTTATTACTCTCTGAGAGAATTGGCATTGTATAAGGTTGGAGTCCCCTTTTGTGCCACCCCACACTACATTTAATGTCCTGGTTTCTAGTGATTCCCCACATTCTGTTTTTTTACATAAAATATCCCTGGTGTCTCATGTTACCATTAACACTTGTTATGTGTAAACTGATCTAGTTCTCATAATAAACACCCTATTCCTACTCTAAAGCCTGGCACTTGCTCACTAAAGCAATTATATAAGTCAGCACTAAAAAATTAAAAGCACTACACCCTCACAAACTCCCCTTGAGTACCTTGTTCTCCATTGGCCCTTTTTTTCAATTATAAAGGAATTCCCAATACTATTCTAGCATGTCCAAAGGTCAGTTGTCAATCTCCTCTCTGGTACAGCTGGTGAATCTGGGAATCTTGAGGCAATGTTACAACTGCCTCATGTACACAGACAACCCTCTCCTCCTCCCAACAAATTCCAACACATGTGAGAGATGCAACCATATAGCCAAACTGGAGGCTCAGCTCTCTCAACTCAGTACTGGCGTAACCAGTCAGGAGGAGAAGGAAACCACACTCACTACAATTCTAGTCTCACATAGACCTACCACGACAGGAAACCAAACATATAAACACACAAAAACATACTCGGAGGCTCTAAATAAAAATCTGCCTAAGCAGCAGAGACCTCCAAAGCAGACAACCAAGCAACCGCTACCCCAAAACAAAACACATGCAACACATAGCTCACAAAACCAGTGTGCCGAACAGTCACAGCCCTTAAGGCCAAAGAACACCTGATACACTTGTAATAGGTGACTCTATCGTCAGGCACACTGACGTCCCGCTCACCAGGCTGAACAAGGAGAAGGTCACGGTGAGCTGCCTGTTGGGAGCTAGGATCCGCCACATAACACAAGCACTCAGGTCACTCCAAGACAAGTACAAATATGACTCAGTCATTGTCCATGCTGGTGTGAATGACCTGAGACGTACCTCCCTGAACTACATGAAAAGAGACATAGAGGAGCTCTCTGAGCATGTAGCCCAGGCCGGTATGACCCTGACCTTGAGTAGCATCTTACCCTCACCAAGAATGATGCCACAATATGAAGACAAGATGATCAATTTCAACAATTGGCTTAAGTATTGGTGTCATTCAAAGGGGATCCAATGCCTGTCAGCCTGGGATGACATGCTCGACAAGCCACGATGCTTCACTATGGACGGCTTGCACCTGTCACCCCTGGGCTTTCGGATATTGGCAAAGGCTCTTGCCACCCCCATAGTGCCTTTTTTAGGCAAGGCTCAAAAGACAAATCCACCTCCACAGGTATCACAAGGGATAAGAAACTAAGAGTAATGCTACTCAACGCCAGAAGTCTAAACCTCAAGATGTACGCACTCAAAACTCTCCTTAGCATGGAGAACATTGATATCTGTGCAGTAACAGAAACCTGGTTCAAGGCTCCTGAGAGTACCCCAGCACTACCAGGTTATACCTCATACCATGCTTTTCAGCCCCAAAACTTGGACCAAACCACAAAAGGAGGGGGAGTATCAATATTCGTCAAAGATACCCACACCTCCAGGTTGGTGGCACAGCATGAAGCATCACAGACTATCCATGTGCAACTAACAGTGTGTAAAACTGCCTTCCAGTTTATAGCCTGCTACAGACCACCCTCCCAAACTCAGGAACCCCACTTGGCCTTCCTGAGAACACTGGAAAATATGAAGGTCTCTCCAAACAACATTATATTGGCGACTTCAACTACCCAAACATAGACTGGGAGCATTACTCTAGCTCCAACACCCTAGCCCAAAGGTTCCTAGAATTTATAAACTCAAATGCTATGGAACAACTTGTTACCACTCCCACAAGAGGGGAAAATATACTGGACCTGATCATCACCAACATGGGCGCTCTATGCTCCAGACCAGAAGTGTATCCCTCACTGGTAAGATCAGACCATAAACTAATCTCACTGGATATTCACATCCCGACCCCGCTCCCTGCCCATAAAACCACAGTGAAAAACTTCTCTAAAGCAAATTTCACACTGCTCAAAACCAAGGTGGAATCCTTCAAAGCCCCCGGGCCTGTGGAAAATATGGCCCAGACCACAGAATCCTTTATAAATGCATTCTATGAACACCTTCAGGAATGCATGGATCATGCAATCCAAAATAAAACCAAGACCCAATCCTCTAAAGGCAGGCGTCCTGTCTGGTAGACCCCAGCCATAAACAAACTATACAATAGAAGGAGGAAGCTACTACATGATAGAGAAAAATCCCAAAAAGGGAAGGCATCAGTATTAGCAAAAAACTACAGGCACTCATAAAATCGTCTAAGGCCAGCTTTGAGAGAAAAATTGCACAGGACACTAAGGATAATCACAAGGCTTTCTTTAGTTATGTTAGGAACCTGGGTGGGAATTCCCAGATATGCTCAGAATTAGTCCAAAATGACAAAAAAATACACAAAAACCCACAGACATTGCCAACATCCTAGCTGACAGGTTCAGCGCAAACTCCCCCCCCTCCCCACCAAAAGGGCAAATATCTATTCCAGCAGAGTGTGACATCCCTGACATCTCAGATGCTCAGGTAAGAGCCGCCCTCTCCAAAGCAAAAAACACAGCATCAGTGGGACCAGACTGTGTCCCGGGCTGCGTCCTACATGAACTCCAAGAAGAGCTAAACCCAAACATAAAACTACTGTTCAATCTCAGCCTTACTACAGGATATGTACACAAAGAGTGGCGTACAGCAACAGTGGTCCCTATCCACAAAGGTGGTGCCTCAATGGATCCTGGAAACTATCGCCCCATAAGCCTGACTAGCTTGGTCTGCAAAGCTATGGAAAGGATCATCATGGACCTCATAAATAAAGATATTGGGGACCTACAGACACTGGATCCTACCCAGTTCGGCTTTGTTAAGGGCAGATCCTGCCTCTTAAACCTGGTTGATTTCTTTGAAACAATCACCAAGGCCATTGTCGAGGGGAAGGTGGTCCACACAGCCTACCTGGACCTCGCAAAAGCCTTCAATACAATACCCCACTCGGGCATTATTGATAAGCTCACCAGCTTAAATATAAACCCCTATGTCACTAGATGGGTTGCAAACTGGCTCAAGGACAGAACCCACATGGTTAGAATTGCTGGAGCCATGTCAGACTCCAAACCAGTTACAAGTGGCATCCCACAAGGCTCAGTCCTGGGACCTCTCTTTTTCAGTATATATTTCTCGGAGGTACAGGCCAACATGGAAGGACTGTGGCTGACCAAGTTCACAGATGACTGCAAACTAGGCGCCATTATCGACTCTCCAGCTGACATAAGCATCCTACAAAAGGGCCAAATAGAAACAGACAACTGGTGCCAGAGCCATGGCCTCAAGCTAAATGCCAAAAAGTGTATAGTCATCCCCTTTGGCAAAAACAAAGTGCCCACAAATTACAACATAGGTGGTAATCCATTAAGTACGGAAGAAGTAATTAGGGACCTTGGGACCCAAGTTGATAGGAAGCTCTTATTTGAAAACCACGTGGCCAAAGTGGTTAGAAAAACATTTTATATAGCCCACCTAATCATCAAGGGATTCGCATCTAGATCAGGGGAGGTCATCGTGCCTCTTTACTCATCCCTCATCAGGCCCATAATTGAGTACAATGCCACTTTTGGAATGTACCTTACCAGACACCTGCAGCAACTGGAAAGACCCCAACAGTACCTCACCAAGAGGATCAAAGGGCTCAAACAGATGCCATATGCTGCCCGGTTAAAGAAACTACAGCTCTCCTCAGTGGCATACCGCCTGCTCAGAGGCGATCTGTGCCTGACGTATAAAGCCATGTCCAACCCGAAATTAATGGACATGCTGCACCTCAGAAAATCCAAATCCCATCGAGCTACACGCTCGAGAGACTTGAACATCAGCACTGAAATAAATAGGACATGCTGGAGGGACAGATTCATAACCCAGAGGCTCCCCTCATTCTGGAATAAAATCCCAGTCCAGGTTAGGCAGAGTCCCTCATTGACTCTCTTCAAGAGGAATCTTGATGAGTGGATGGGAGATTGTAGGGTTACCCCGGCTATCACTTCTGTGTCACTGTTAGACAGAGGCACAGTATACTAACCTCGAAAAAGGGCATAGCAAAATTCATTTAAAATGGGTGGCAAAAGCCAAACACACTCTGGCTAGGCTTATAAATGCCCTAAGGCAGATAGCCTAGTATGAACCTATGAACCTATGAACGGTGTTTAGGCATATTTCTGAAGAGTTGTTCTTAATGTCTAGTGTTCTCTCCATCCTTGTTCTGTTTGAGTGTTAAGGAACTGGGAGTTTGTCTCCCAGAAGTTGCCCCATCTCTGGAATAAACTTCCCATGCATGTCAAACAGAGTACTTTGATGGCCCTCTTCAAGTGCAGCTTTGATGAGTGGATGGGAAACCACAAATTTTTCCCAGGGGTTCCACCTGTGTCCCTCACTAACAGGGGTGACAGGTGCTGACTGAGGTTTCTTTTTTGGGGATAAACTCTTGGCTAGGCTTGTAAGGGCCCTAGGGCCATTAGGCTAGTAACCTCCTATGACCCTATGAATGAAAGCCTTCTCCTTGATGTTTAGTGCTCCCTGTCTTGATCCCCTGTGTTTAATCACCATTAAGGCTTGACATCTAAGACTTCTCCCTGCTGTTCGGTATGTCCTTATTTCCCTCTATCCTATTATGCTAAATGGCATTACATATTATCCCTGCCTGGTAGTGTTCCCACCTGACTCATGTTATGTGCAAGTGCTGTTAGGGCATGTAGATATGGAACATTCCCTGGTATCCAGTGCCCCCACCCTCCCATCCTCATTATGTTTAAGTTCCTTTAAGGTACCAAATGTAAGATGTCTCCCTGGTGGCTACTTTCCGAGTACAAATTATGTGTAAGTACCATTATGGCACAAAAAAGTTATCCTTGGTGTCTAGTGTTTCCTCACAACCCACAGCTGTAAAGATATCTATGGTGACTAGTGTTCCCCACTTACCCACATCCGTAATGATAGCCCTGGTATCTAGAGATCCTCTTGACCCTCATCTGTAATGAAATCCCTGGTGCTGAGTCCTTTCTGACATAATTCTGTAAAGATATCCCTGGTGGCCAGTAGTCCCCCTACCTCAGACACACTTCTGTAATCATATCCCTGGAGAGTAGTAGTTTCCTTGACCCACATCAGTAAAGATATCCCTGGTAGCTAGTACCCCTCCCAGTTCACATCTGTTAAGTTGCTCTTTGTGGCTAGTAGCCCCCTCAACCCACATTTGTGTAGGTACCTCTAGTGCCTAGCAGTCCCTCCAGGACCCACAACTGTAAAGATATCTCTGGTAGTTAGCAGCCCCCTAAACTCACATCCATAAAGGTATCGTTGGTGGCTAGCAGTACCCACCTGACCCACATCAGTAAAGGTATCCCAGGTGACTTGTAGTCCCCCTGACCTAATGTTGTAGACTTTGCGCATTAGTGTAAGGTGTGTTAAAGTATGTCAGCCACCCCAACCCACCTCCCATAAACAATTCCATACAAATCCAAACACACACACACACACACACACACACACACACACACACACACACACACACACACACACATACCTGAAACTGAGTCCACAAATCTTGGATGACAATCCCCCCTGCAAAAAAATCTTTTTTATTCTAGGATTTTGTGAGAAAAAAATGTGCAAATTTACTTGAAGCACTCTCTGTTTCTCAGTGCATGAAAACATAATAGTATAATACTGACTTGAGCCATATTGCATGTAGATCATCTAGGATTGATGTGCCTGCTATTTCACCAGTCTAGTAGAGCTCTACATTTTCAAGATATTAGGCAGCCACATTTCTAGGAAGGCAACTACTTTTCACAGTCTTTATGCAGTTACAGATTTGCACTTAATAAATTGCCATGGTTTTCTTGATCATCAGTTCAATGATAAAGGTGATGTGTAAAGTCCAGGAGGATTTATTATCCATCTCAGTCATGTTGCACTTGGAGATCGAAGCTGGAAATTTCCATGTCAATATACTTAGCTTTCTGCTTAGAGTATGAGACTGCAGATTTAATGTTATGTCATTGTGACTGCAACAATAACTGGAAATTATTCAATGAAACACTTAATTGCTGTTTGATAAAACTAACTTGGAGATGCCAGTTTCACTTTCATTTCCCCTTGAGTCTATGTTATAGCAGATTGAACACTGTCAGAAAAAGGTGTGTAGAACAGGCAAACATTCTTCCAGATGAGACATTTAGTTGCTCTAGTATTCTTCTGAATTTACACTGGATAATTACATTTCTTCTCTGCACACAAGACAAGGTCTACAGCAAGCTTTGTGCATCCATATGCAATTCTTTATGAAACTGCAACCAAATTATTCATTTAGAACACTTTGCATGCATGTTTTCACATGGCTTGAGCACAACTGGAAGCCCTCAGAGTCACAGGCCTGAATATGAACAGTTGGCTCATTCACATTTACAAGTTGGGTTTCAATATCAATTTAACAGTTTTTGTAAAAGCATCAGCAAGGCATTAGAAGTATGATTTAACTTTATCTCCTGATATTGGATCTGAATTCAGGTTAAGAGGGTATTCTGCTGGTGAATGATACTTTCCCATTAGGTTATTTACTGCCTTCCAGAACAATGCATTTTTTATTGCATTACTTTGCTGGATATTAGTGCATTAGTCCATTTTAACTTGCCTAATATCTGTCCAGCATTTACCTTGAAATACTTCACATATGAGTCTGGCACTGAGTATAGAGGATTAATGTTACAAGCTGCTTTCTGTAAACCAGGGTTTGAACCCTCAAGTCTCCATTCAACTGGTATGTGTCTCTACGTCTCTTAAAACAGTGTTCTGCAAATTTGGGCTAGGCTCATCAATAATTTCCTGGACTGCATGCAGCAAGTAGTACTTATGAACCTACACAACTATGCAAATTTCATCTCTTAAAGTTTTTTTTTTTTTGTATTCTTCATACGTTGTCTCTCATTGCCCTCACTTGATCTGAAAGGCTTGCACATAATGGTCATGTACACTTATAAGTACAGTGTTTAAGCATACACGATCATCACCTGTAGCTGTAAGATATTTAATGAAAGACTAATCTGTTGCTTTCAAGATTTGTCCAGTCTTGTCAACATATAGGCTATTTAGGTTCAAGATAGTAACAAGGCTTTTAACAGATGATTGGTTGATATAATCCCATATGAGATATATAAGCAGTTGATTACATAGGCAGTTTGAAAGTATACCACGTTGAAACATTTTCTGGGTTTCTGGTTAACATCCAGATTGGGATGTTTCTGAGCTCATTTTAAAGTTGTAGTGGGTAACATAATTAAATGATTGAAACCAAAGGAAGTGCAATAAACGATAGCATCACTTTCATTATTCAGGTGACAGTGTATGCTACAGTCCCTGTGGATTAACAGTTCAGAGGAAGAACCTGCAATCCAGATGACTGTGCTGGGTACAAGTTAAATTGCTTTATCTTCCTTAATATAAATGCATCCCACACAGACCTCTTAACTGTCCATATTTTGGAGTAATATTCCTGTTTTCAGTCCCGATTTACCCTTGCATATGTCCATACTTTTGGAGATATGTCCTTTTTTTTTTTTTTTTTAGTTTTGATTTATCCCATCACAAAAATTGTGAATCCCCCCTCATTCCATGTGATTTTTAAAAATATCTAGTATACAGAAACTACATTACTTTCATTTCTTTAATTTAAAGGAAGACACACTTGTTATATCTCACTTTTCCAGAAGAAAAAAATAAAAGACCTTGTGAGATATAACTTTGAAATAAAGTTCATTAAAGTCTACAGATGTTACACTGTCTCTATGATAATGTGCTGATTTCACTTTGCTGTTTAAATGTGTTTATAAGCAGTATCTGGAAGCGTGAAGTGACAGATTCTATCTGGTAATCAAATGTTATGCTAATTAGATGTCCAGATTTATTTTTTGCTGGAGGTTTTTACTTTTAAGGACGTTTGTACCTATTTTCAATGAATGCAGGTTGAGAGGTATGATCCCACCTTATGCATTTTTCTTTGCACCAACCTGAATGCTTTCTCAAACGTATTGGAGGGGCATAGAAGCAGAGACAGCTTAAGATGTGTCAGCAGTATGAATTGTTCAGCCCACATTTTGGATATTTAATTCACTATTTTCACATCTACCTTTTGCAATAATATATTCATTTACATTACAATATATTCATTTACTTTTATCACCGTAAGGGATTACTTCCTCTGTCCTTAGAAATGATCTCAAGTATTATTACAAGTCTGCTTTTTGAAATGAATCCTGATCCAGTAACTGGCCATCTTGGTTAGCAACCATGGAGTGTTGCCCAGGCTTACACACATGGAAGTGTCTTTGATGAGCACACACTGGGTAAATTAATGACTTTAATTAATATAGTGCTTCTCTGCCTGTTGGAAATGAAAACTCTTAATACTAACCACAAAACAATATAAATACTTATTTAAGTCTAGTTTTATTACAGAAAATCATTTATTTTCAAGTTAAAACAGTTGGAAGTCAAACAGACTGCTGTCCAGAACCGCTACAAATGGATCCTAATCTTATATTCCAGAAATGAAGATCTACAGATTTAATAAAGACTAAATAATTATAGTATTTTTTTTTTTGGGGGGGGGGGGTCTGACGAAGAAAGCAAAAGGCAAACTGTTTGCAAAATAAACTTCCCACAAGAATCAACATGACTGCACAGTCCTGGCATTTTTACTGATTGGAACACAGAGTCTGTAAGCCACAAACCAGCAGCTGCAAACCTCATTGCCAGATAATTTCTGAATTCCTCAGTTTATCTGATAAAGGAAGGATCTTGGCAGTTGCCTTCAGTCTAGATGGCTGTTGATTCAGACTATATCAAGACTTATTCCTTGGTGTGAGAGTTACCTGGTGAGCCTGTTTAGTAATTAGAAAATTTTGGAACAAAAACAGTCCACCTTTTTTTCTTCAAATTTCCAGCTATATGTACTATGAGAAAGGAGGAGTCACCCATGTTATTTGTCACATCTGAGTTGGCATTTTTGTTGTTAAAGAAAAATGTACTCAAAAAAGTCATTGACAACATGTCGATCTATGACAGGCCATTTTACTCTTCCAGTTGTTGAAACAGCACACATACAAATGTAAATGAGCTTAAAAAGACTGTGATCATTTTGAATATGCATGGCACTGCAGTCCGTAATAGCAATAATGGTGGAGAATACATAAATGATAATATCAGAGGTTTTTCCTATCATCTAGACAAGTCACCCACTTACCAATTACTTGCTCTTTGTAACAAGCAATTTCTCTGACAATTTGGGCAACCAAATTAAGGCAAATCTGCTTGATCCCCATGTCCAGTTTCTCATCTGGAAGGTGGCCAAGCCATTTCAGGTTACATATAAACTTGTTTTTCAAATTTTTACTAGGAAAGCCTCTACTGGGAAATCCAGCACAGTGTATACTTCCCTTCCTTCTTCATATACAGAAAGCTTTTGCAATTTTCCCATGGATGGTGACACTAATGTTGATTATTTTCCTAGCTGATAAGCTGCTTACAGGGATGGATTACAATAATTACCTGTTCATTTTAACTACTTTTAAGGTGACTTTGCACTATGCACTGATAGTTTGTCATTTACCACAGTTACTTGTTAACTTCAACCACCTTTAAGGTGACTTTTGCACTGCACACTGACTATCTGTAGATTTTTATATTTCTGCTAGAAAATGTAATCAAGTAACTGTATTTTTATCAATGTAAGTGGTTTGAACATATAAATGTCACATTCCTTGCCATGTTTGTTTTCAGAAATATGCAGACATTGTTTTCGTTGTAAAATAAAAATGGCTAGAAAGCATGGCAGGAATATGCCCACAATGTGGGCCTGAATAATCTTAATTTTTTTATCAAAATCCTCTAATGAAGGAGTAGCCATAACTAACACATAATTGGGCACTTATGTATTATCGCAACCAGATTTTCACGGTTGCGAATTTCGCATACTTCAGTAGAAATGAGGCCATGAAACACTACAAGGTGCCATTCACAATCTTTAGTGCTGTGGAATAACTGTATTACCTTTGGGAAAAGAAAAATTTAGTTAAACCCTCTTCCTGGTTTGGTGTGTGTTACACACACACGCTTGAATTGTCATGTCTGCTACCGTTCTGAGGAACGGATTATTTTGACTGAGTAGAAGGAATGCTTCAGAGAAGGCAAACACAGACAGAGGAAGGATGGTTTTGGTTAATGTTTTCTTTTTCACAATGTGTAAACATATGATCAGGTCACACTGAAAAAGCATGCTACATGCCACAAAGGAAAGGAAGAATCACTTCATCAGGCAATAAGATGTTTGCCGAAGTGCTCATAAAAGGTTTATTTCAGGAACTAATTTTGAGTGTATCTTTCCTTTTGTATAAACTATGGCCATTGCTTCCCAAATGGGGACAGTTTCTTAGCACCTTAACTGAAAATCTTGAGACATAAACAAAGAAAGGCAGCAATCCTTGGCCTTGGGATATTTACATTTTAGAAGTTTACAGGGTGTATTTCGTGAGTCGCTTTGCCTTAGCTAACATTGCATTGAGAAATGCAGCTTTGGTAAAGCGTTTCGACAATGTGGAGTTACAGGAGCAATGAGGTGTGTTATCCAGAAGTACAAAGTTTCACCTTCACTCCTCTTCCTAGGTCATACCCACGGTGACTGACTACTGCTTATTTCTTGACAGACCCATTTTTAGGTTAAGCAACCTGTTTCCACACACACATACCGAGTTATGTCAGTGCGGAAATCAGGTTGCGATAATACGTAAGTACCCACAGTTGGCTAAGGTGTACTTTAGTAGAACCATAAATGAAAAGAATGCTTTCATATCACTTTTAATAGAGACTTCTTCAGAATAAAACATACAATGCTGTACAAACCTTTAAATATCCATATAAGCAATGTGATCTAAGTCATGTGACTAAGAAGTCATGTTTCTAAACACTTAAAGGAACATACTAAATAAAATATATAAAAACACATTAAAGCAGGTATCAGCAAAGTATTCTTATAGTTTGGTAGCCCTCATTTTTAGAACACAATTAATAGATATGTCTTCATTTAAACCGATAGATACCTCAGAACTGAATCTTAATTTCCAGAACAACTTCCTGTATTCAATCATATTTCCCAGTTTTCACCTTGTACCAGATAACAAACTTGCTCCAAAAAGAAAAATAATATGAACTTTTTGAAACTATTGCATTGTTATGCATGTTTACAAAGGACATTAATTGAATCTTTATATTTTTCACTATAATTATGCTCATGAATCCTTTGTTTGAGTAGGTGTTCTGTCTTTCTCCACATAAAAACTATCACAGGCTATATAAGAGATGATATAAACTACCCCTTCTTTTCAACAATTATATTGACCCACACAACCAATGGTCCTTTTAAATCCTGGTACAGACATATTAGTTGTGTCACTGATACATCTCCATTGGCTGCAACAGCCACACTTAGTAATTATTCTAATACTACATGAGTAGGAGTCAGACTTATTGCAATTACTTTCAAGCTTAGCTGTTCCTTTTGTATAAGAATAAAGGCTCATAATCCCAAACTTGTTTGAGGGGACCATTCTTAAAGGTTAAGTCCAGGTTATGACATACTATGCTTTTCAAATGCTTGTCATTCTTGTCAAAAGGTAATATCTTAGCAGTTTTAAAACTGACACTCTCATGCTGGACATTTGTTTTTCTAACTGAATCAGGTTGCTTCAAAATGGATGGAATGTTATTGCCCCTCCGACTGGAAATTTAATTTCCCAAGTAGTGGATTAGTTGTTTGATATATTGTCTCTCCAAAAGCATTGAAAACAGAATATCCACTTCTTTCATGAACTTCTCATCATCTGAAATTAGTCTAGAAAGCCTTATACTTTGAACTTTGGCCAGCCATTTATTTTGCCAAATAGGGTGTTGGCTTTTAAAATGTAAAAAAATGTTAGAATAGTAGGCTTCCTATAAACATTAGATTCAAATTGTTCCACGGTTATTTTTTTTGGAAAAAATATCTAAAAAAATCCATAGTTACTTTATAATATTAAAAAGTAAATTCTAAAAAGTCAGTTGTAGCATTCAAATAAATCAAACAAATGTTTTAGTTCATCCACATCACCATGCCATGGTAAAAATATCATTCAAGTATTGTAAACATAATAAGATCCTGTCTGTTTCTTTTCTAACCCTTCAACACCATCACACAGTAAACTAATTTTCTGTCTTATATCAACCACTGTGTTTTAGTTTTTTTCATATTGCATCAGTTAACACCTGCTCATCGATTGAATACTACACAGTATAGTTTAAATCAGGGCCTTCCCCGTATCGCAAAAACTTTAACAGGATGGAAACTTGACTCACTTGCATTCAGTGATCCTAAAAGTTTGTGAATTATTAAATATAGCACATCAGTGTTTAAGAAGTGAACTATATTCATATGGCGATAGTTCTTTAAGATGGAAGTTAAAAGTATTCCCCAGTTTTCTAAGCATTGTTATATCTGGATCATGATTCACCAATTTCAGACTTTGAAGTAGAAGATTGGCTCCTGTTCCTTTAATTTGTAAGAAATCTGACTATCATAATAATGAGCTGTTAATGACTGTCAGGAAGTCCAGCTCTAAGTTAAATGCAGTTATTAAAGATACAAGTGAGTAGTACTTCCACTGAGCCCCATTATAAATGTGGCTGACTTTTTATGTATGATTAAAGTAAATGACTTTTAAAACCTTTATTAAAATTAATCAGGAATCCACCATGTTACCTAAACCCTATAATATTAATAGCGCTTTTTGGACATTGTGTGCTTATGTTTGGGCACCACCCTTCCGACTGTAATAAGAGGAATCACTTTCTCTACCTTTTTATGTCAGGCATCCTAATACAAGGTCTTGAACAAAGTAAAGTACTTTTCACTGATGTCACTTCTGACAAACTGCTAACTGTGTGATGTTCCAGTTCCTGTGGCAAAGTCTTAGGTCCACATGGAATCATAGAGCTTTATATTGAACTCAGACAAAATATTGCTTCAGCTATGTTTTTTTTTAAAGCAGGTTTTCTGTGGTTGACAATTAAATGATTATAGTTATCTGAAACCTGAAAAGAGACAATTCTGTCATCAGAAATTACGGCCCTATTATTTGTAATTTGTGCTAAGGTAAAACTGCATGCCAAAGTATTAGACACAAGGTTTAAAATATTTGCAGACAGCTGTCTGACTGGATTTGTTCAGAGCTGCAGCTGTGTGAGTCACTTACAAGGCTTTTCCTTAATGATACAAGCAACACACCTACATCTTTTCCTGAAGTCCCAGAAAACAACACCCTTTTCCTGAAGCCCCAGTAGTCCTCGATTCGGAAACAGCATTTGACTCCATATCTTAGGATACACTGAAGATTACTATTAAAGCATCTGGCTTTCTAGATTTTATTTATTCTAGCAAGTCATGCTTTGTGTAACTCTCTTTAAGCTTCTTTCCTTTCCAGTTAAGATCACTCTCTTTCTTTCCCATTGAAGAAAGGTACTCAGTGAAGTGGTCCTCCTTCTCCCCTACCCATTTTCCCTTTCAATTGAACTTCTCAAACTCTAGGTAGACTTGTCAGGTGACATTTCTTGTGGAATCCATACTGATGATGAAGCCAGATCTATTCTGTTTACTGAAGACTCGTTATTTGATTTTCAAATGCACTGAGTAACTGCTCGGTTATACTTAATGCACTTTGGCTTTTTCAGTCTCTTAGTTATGAATGTTAGTATTTCAAAGTTTGTGGTACTTCCTGCAAATCCAACTGAGGAATCCTTTGTCCCCTCCCTTTTTATCACAGCAGTGTTCTGGCAGCAGAAGTATTTAAGCATCTACCTAAACAACTTTCCTTAGAGGATTGTCGAGCTGAATATTAAGCTGATTTGGAACTGCGTTTTTATAATAATGGTCACTTGGAAATGATTTTCACCCCATCTCTTACGAATAATAGACTCAGTATAAATAATGCAATTATATCTATATATCTTTGCCTGGCCAGACACCTCTTCCCTTTATTATCTTTGTCATGGGCTTGTAAAATTCAGAGTATCTTATCTCGAACTGGAAATGTTAGAAATTTGTCTCACAGACTTTGTTTGCTCCCTCCTCCTCAGTCCATTGGTGGTTTGTCAGTGGTTAACCTCAAGGCTTAAACACAAATATTTACTCTTGGACACATTCTACAAGCTGGAGGTTTATATAAAATGGTTTTGAGCTTGTTCAGAAACAACACTCACTTGTCCTCATACCCATTGTTGGTATAACAGTGTTCTGACGGACACCCTGACAGATGGCATAGTATCCTTACCACATTTAGTGTACATGATTTATTCAAAAAATGTTGGTTTACTGTAGCCCTTAAGCATGCACATACTAAAGATCCCAAACATTGCATAGAATGTTTTTCAATTTGGTGGTATTAATGGTAAGTAATGGAGATCACTACAGTGTCCCACCTTACTCAGAATATTAATACATTATTAATTTTCTTTGCATACATCATGAACAAGATACATGCTAAGCATTAAAGCCTTGATTTCTGGTAAAAAAAGGCAACTGCAGTATGCTTTTCCCAGATCTCATATAATCCATAAAATTAAAACATATCCTCTTTATTCATGTATTAAAAAAAATCTTCACTCAAAAATTTGAAGAGAGTGACTGGGTGATAAAGCTAAGTGTTTTTATGCTTGTCTTATTTTCAGTGATAGTTTCCATCAATCAAAGCATCAATATTTATGTGTTCTACTCACAGCTGATAAATCTTTATAATCTAAATTTTCTGCCTTAAAATCTTTGAACACATCAACAATTTTAAACTGTCAGTACAAATGTAGATTTGAGTGTTATTGAATGCTACTGATAGTACAAAGCATAAATGTATTTGCCTGGTTACACTGAAGGCTGTCATTTTACTCTGCTAATGTTAAGAATGACATGCAGGATTGCACAGTATGAATGTATTTTGGAATAATCTCACATCAATGACTTTGGAAAACTTCCACTGACTATTTCTGTTACGGCAGCTATGGACTTCTCTCTCTGCATGCTTGACTGGTCTAAAAGCTGAGGAGAAAGTTATCAACTCAGATGGCTACTGCAGGTATAGATTTCATTGCTGTTTATAGAAAAAACACAGGAAATATATTTTTCTAAATCTGTTGGATGTTTTAAAAGATGTATAACTCTTCTGACGTTTTGACACTATTTTGCTAAATCTGTGAGTTGTTTTAAAAGATATATAACTCTTCTGACATCTGATGCAATTCTTAGCTGTTCTATATCATTGTCCTTTCATTAGCTGGCAATTTGTTTGCATCACAAGCTGCTTGATTTTATATTGATATAAGAAATATCATGGCACAGTAAGGGCTTTCTGGTGTTGAATATTATCTTGCAATGTTACTTCCTGTTATGGTACTCATTTGCTGCATGTTTACAATATTTAATCTGTTTTTATATGTTTTAACCTATTGGATGTGTAAGCACTTTCATGCCAGCTAATTTTCAGTATGTTAACTTTACGACTGAAAAAAAATGGATATAAATAAGCCTTCCCTACCATATATAATTAGGATATGACCTTCCTGAAATGTTGATCTCATGCCCCTGCATTAATATAGAAACACCTCCTGCTGTTTCATCTATGTACTCGTACCTATAAATGGTGAACCTAGAAAACAGAACTACTAAATTTAGAACTCAGTGTAAGACCCTTAAGAAATGTTTTTGAAACAGCTAGCATATAATAGAGTGGAAAGTGGCTAAGAAGACATTTAGACATTAGGTTACAGACTGTTTCCCTATCAGGGAATGATATCAGAGAATATGCAAAGAAAATGGGATAGGGAAATCCTAAGCAAAAGAGTAGCTTTTAAAAAAGGGATAATTAGCATGGCAAATTAAATATTGCACGATAACTATAGGAATCAATCAGAGGAGGTAGATTGGGAAGAGAGACTGGATAAGAAACTCACAAAGAAACAATGGGAAGATATATGTATGGCTTCCAATTATGCAACAAAGTCTAAAAGGTTTAGGATTTCTGGCTGGTAGTGTTTAAATAGGTATTTTATACCCCACGGAGACGCTAAAGAATTTTTTCCCAGGTAGATGTCAAATGTTGGTCGAATGATGAGGAAGACAGAGGAAACTGGGAATGTGTTTTGGAAGTGCAATGAGTTGACAGACTTTAAAAATTCTCTAAAAGAACTGGAAATGGAATCTTTTGAAGAGGATAGGAGCAAATTGCATAAAAAAAGGAAATTGTGGGAATGACACATGCAGAATAATGTTTTGGAGGAAGAGTGAAGCTTAAGGGAATACAGGAATCGATCAATTTATGTAATGCTGAATTGATGATAAGAACTGATGATAAGACTATATGTGACATAATATTTATAACTGTGAACATGGCCTGTTTCTTTTATATAAATTCATGTTTGCCTTTGCCTTAAGTGTTAATTCAATAAAGGTGTTAAAAAAAGATGTTTCTGATGCAGCCAGTACATGGGGTATGACACCTGAGCCTCCGACTATAAAGTTTATATTTTGTTATATAATTTTTAGGCATTTAAGTGTACTTTTTGAAAAGAGGGCTTGGATATATTGCTTGATTGCATAGACATTCCATCATAATGTGTAAGTTTTGTGTCACAGCATTACCTTTAGTATCTTAAGCTGAGACTAAGTCGTGGATAAGGATACTTCAGAAATCTTTTAGGAAGAGTAAGCTTGTACAAATATCACTTTAACTCTCTCTTTCAGTTGCTCTTATGGACTGAATGCAACAACTATTACCTTGCACTTAGCATGCATTTGAAATGGAATAGTTATACAACTGTCATAAATGGATATATACATGCACAGCAATTGTGGTGCACTAAGCTGTCAAAGTGATCCAGTCCTATGTAGCTGCCACACACTTGGGTAGTAGCAAAATTCTAAGTCCAAAATTAGAGTCCAAGGACCAGTAGAGAAGACCAGAATGAGCCAGGTTTTGGATAGGACTGAACCACCAGTAATCAGGTGACCTCCAACAAGTGATAAATATGTCAGGATAAGGCAGAGGAAAACAAGAAGATTTGTGTCAGTGTTTGGCCTGAACACCTGCTCAGAGGGTGGTGTGCCAAAATTTGATTCTGGGCATCTTTTGTACAAAATATTCAGAGTTCTGACTATATTCAATTTCTTGCTTTTGATGGAATGGAGTAACATAATGGGGGCACTGTAGGGATGTCACATCTCTTCTACCACTGTACTGCCGGAAGGCAGCTAATTAGCACACCAGTGGCTCATGGGAAGTCAAAACCAGAAAGAGATGTGGTGTAAAATTAACTAAGAAACATTGTGTTATTGATAGTGTTATAGTAACACTCGAATAAATTGTTAAAACAATGGTTTTGTGAATTGATAAATTTCCAGCGTGGACTTTATTACAGACATAACACTGGCACTTATATGCCATACTGAAGCTATCTGTTGAAATGTATAGTTGCTATATAGTCAATGGAAATGTCCACTGTACAGACCAAATCTCATACATCTTGTCTGTATTCATTTTATCATTAAAGTGCTTATACATTGTAGATGACTTCATTTTAATCATGAGCCATTGTGTAATTACTGCATTCTTCTTTTGCTTGCTGTTAGCATTTCTGCAAACATTTGTAAACATGCTTTTTGTGTTGTTATATTCATTTAAAATCTGGCTAATCTGGCTGAACATTCCAGATTAGTCTGATCATGACCCAAGAAGTATAAGGTATCCAAGTTTGATATGAAACATAATGTGCTTTATCTTCACATGTATCTATGTGTGCATGTGTCTGTCTGTCTAGACTTTGAAAAGAGTAAAATAAGTGGCTACTATCATCTATGTGAATATAATTTTAGGAGAAGGGGTGCAACCAGGAAACGGAATAAGTTTTAAAAAAAACACTACAGCAATAAAAGCAATCCTATATGAGGAATCTGATGAGGATGGGGTCTAATACTGTAGATTGTGCAACCATGACAATAAAGACAACCCTGAAACATATAACAATTGTTGGTGTGTAGAAAACACCGACATCAAGTGCTGATGATCTAGAGGAATTCATACATTCCTTGCATGAAATACAGGAGAGAAGAATAATAGTGGCTGGGGACTTAAATTTACCAGAAACAGACTGGAATAAAATTGATTCAACAACATTAGCAAGGAAATTATTTACATTTTGTTTCAGATTGTAAAAGCACCTATCATGGAACACAATGTACTAGACATTGATTGTGTTCATAAAGAAATTACTGTTACTTCTTGTCAAGTATTACAACCACTGATGTGCAGTGATCATGGGGTTATAAAGGTTAATTTTTTTGCTTTATAATTCTGCCAAACTGAAATCTAAACCAATGCAGAGAAGATTAATAACAGATTATATGGAAACAAAAGAGTCAGTGTGCAAAACTAATTGTAGTGATGCATTCAGTGGAAAAAAAATGCAGAAGAAATGTGGAACATTTTGAAAGAGAAATTGTCTGAATGAAAAAAATAAAGACAAAAGTTTAACATCAGGATGTAGGCACACAAAGTCAGAAAGATATATCTCTATAAGAATTAGATACTTGATTAAGGTGAGAGACAAAAAATATAAGAACTGGAAAAGGGATCTGTCAGAAAAATATGTATTAATGTATGTATTAGTAATATGCTTAGTGCATTTAGAGCTTGAAAAGGGTTAACACATTTATTCTATTTCATACTGCATAAATCTGTACAAACTGCAGATGCTTTCTGACCTTGTATTGTTAGCTAAAATCTTGCTTGTGCCTTGGAAATTTACTGAGAAGCAGATGATTCCTGCTTATGTTAGGAAAATAATGAAAAGAACAATACTACTTGTATGAAGCTTAGACAAGAAGTTCCGTTTGTGCTGTGAGAAAATACACAGCTGTAGAAGCTATAGATAATTAGGACAAAGCCTGTTTGAAAATATGAACTGCAATCAGCATTTGCTTGTATCTGAATTAAAAGAGCACCTTGAAATGTAACACTGTACAATGGAAGCTTGTAAACGAATTAGTGCCCACCAAGGCCAAGTTGTTTTTCTCAAAAGTTTCTCACAAATCTAGTCATGTCAGCAGAAAATCTGAGTAACATCTGCTGTAGAACAATACTGAAAGTTGTGTTTGATTACGTCAGCCATAGAAGGCCATGTCTTGTAAAATAGTATGAGAATAAGCATACTTCCTGTTAGTAGTTAGACAAATCCTTGTATTTGCATGTTTTTGTCTCCTTGTGGCAAGTAATTAAATATACCTTAACTGAATCATACATGTATTGGTCTTTGAAGTTTTTTCCTTTGACAGATTGGTCCTTCGGACCTGAAATCCTCACTTTGCCTCAGATCAGACAGGCCAGGTGGCTTGAAACCGTATGGGGAAGAAACCACATCGGTTCTTCTTAGTTGAAAAGCCCTCCAACTGAATTGTCGTACAAAAGAGGCCAGCCACTTTCTGATCTGCGACTGAAGGACAGGTTTACTCGAATCAGGTGATCAATCACGAAGGCTCAGGTAAGGTGAATCTACCTTTTTTTTCTGTTTTAGATCAGGGACTAGATTTGTATTTATTTTGTTAAGACTTTGTTTATACAAGTCAGGGACAAAAAGATTACTGTCTTGTCATAGATCAGGGAAACAGAGCAGGTAGGCAGTCATTCTGAAGAGACTATAACAAAATACCACATTAAAAATAAGGAGTTACGTAACGATTAAAAGGGTAGAACAAAATGGGTAATAATTGTACAAAAAGATCCCAAAGTCCGCCATTAACCGAAGACGCGAAATACATGCAGTCACTTTGTTTATACAAGTCAGGGACAAAAAGATTACTGTCTTGTCATAGATCAGGGAAACAGAGCAGGTAGGCAGTCATTCTGAAGAGACTATAACAAAATACCACATTAAAAATAAGGAGTTACGTAACGATTAAAAGGGTAGAACAAAATGGGTAATAATTGTACAAAAAGATCCCAAAGTCCGCCATTAACCGAAGACGCGAAATACATGCAGTCACAGCGTGCTGATAATATTAAATACTACTCAAAATGGATTAATAAGTATGAATTTGATGGTAAATTAGAAAAATCCTCGCTTGTCAAACTTGTCAAATAGCTTAAAATCGATTCTAAAGGTCGGGTAAAAAAGCAACATCAATTAGGAATTCCTCAGGCACACAGGTGGATTGAGGAAGTAAACTGAAGGGAACAAAAGAGTAATAATTCAAAAGCAATGTTTTTAGATAAGGAGGACAATAACTTAGTAATAGCATCAGCCTCTCCGCCTCCCTTACCAGAATATGAGGCAAGTGAACAAGTTAGTCCACCCCTGCAATATCCTGCTGTCACTATAAGTAGAGACACTACAAAAGCGAAACCGTTTATTAGAGATCCCGTCGAGACCAGGTCTCGAACACGGGCAGGAAACTCAAAAGGGACACTGAGTTATATCAAATGGGTAGAAATTCATGATTTATGAGTGAAGAAGAAATATGCCCACTTATAGAAGTTCATAATCCTCAGGCAGGGCAAGAAGGTCAGAACCCAACTATTCTAGTGTATAGACCCTGGACTCCGGAAGACATCCGGAAAGCCACTGAGGGAATACCCCATCCAAAAGTTAATTTTAGAAAGTTCTTGGAAGATTTGCAAGGAATGAGGCTAAGTTATAATTTAAATGGAGAAGAGGTAGAAAAAGTAGTCAGACAAATTGTGGGACCAGATTGGCACATGATTAGTGGCGACTGGAATCCCCGTGACGCTGAGCTCAGGCCCCTCCTACATAGCAGCGCAGAATTAGACAATAGAGTGAAAGGTCTTACAGACCGCATCTCTGAGAAATGGAAGCCTAGAGCAGACTGGACTTGCATTAATCAATGCATCCAACAAGAAGGTGAAACTATTGACAGATATTATGCCAGACTATTAGAATGTTTTAATAACCATTGTGGAATGCAGGTTCCTGAAGATCAGACACACAATTCCCCATATGAGCAGCAGTTAAATAATGCATTTTTGAAAGGCAGTATTGCCACATAAGCAGCTTTATTACAAAGCACATGGTAGATCATCGTACAAGCAGGTTACAGTCATTACTTGAATATGCTAGGCATGCCGAAAGGCATTTTAATAGCAAAAAGAAAATGAAAGCCCAAGTATTTTCTGTAGAAGATGGAGCAGAAGTATATGTAGCACAGTCAGGGAAAAAGGGCAAGAGAAATGCCCAGGGGAAACAAACAATCTGATCAGCGATCAGAGGACTTTGAAGGATGAAAGAAAAGGGGTGAATGTTTTAAATGCAGTAAAAAGGGACACTTGGCAAGGGATTGCAAGAAAAACAAGAAGGCAACTACGGAAGATAAGGAGGGTGAGGACTGACTATATGATAGTCAGGAATCACTAGAAGGGGATAGCAGAGAAGGGACAAATGAGAATGTGATAGAGGGAGTAGAAAATGTGATAGAAGAAATAGAGGAAGTGTAGGAAGTCACGGATAGTGAAGAAAATGAAATATTAGATTTGGCTTTATTGAGCTTAGAGCTCCATTTAGCAGACACAAAACCAGAAGTTACACTCCTGGTAGAAGGGAGGGAAGTCAGATTCTTGTGTGACTCAGGGGCATCACGGACCCTGATACATCCCTCCAAACTGCCAGAGAACTCAGAGTCACCTGATTACATATTAGTGAAAGCAGCTAATGGACAGCTGTATCGGGAGCCCCTCTCCCATAATATTGTGATAACTGATCCTGTCTCAGGATTGACCCAGAAAAACAAAATTGTTGTTTCTGCAAAATGCCCAGTAAATCTCTTGGGCAGAGACCTTATGCAGCTATTTGTTATAGCAGTAGTTCCGACTATGCAGGGTATGGAAGCACAGCTACAAGTTGATACCTTTGCAGTGCAAATGGAGGGTAAAATGTTTTATTGGTACAGCCAGGACTTGGTTACGACTGGTCCAGGGGCAGTGACTGAAGAGTTGATGAACGTAGCCATTAGCAAGTTCCCCTCCCTTGACATTGATAAACAGCATTTGTTGCACTATACTCTGTATTATTGTAACACACCAGGACCTGATAAGGAATATGAGCAAGAATTGTTTAGAAATTGTGCAAACAGATTGATATTACGTAATCTGTACTGGGACACAAAAGGGAACAGTGTAGCCAACTGTTCATTGCCCCAGGAGTTCTTTGCACTCTATAAATGTAATCGATTACCACAAGTTAGCTTAACTAAGGACAAGAATGTAAAATGGGTAGACTTAGGAGAAAAAGTCACGAGATGAGAAAAACAGACAAGAGTTAGAACTGTCAGAACAGGGAATACAAATGCAGAAGTTGAATTGGATAACTCAGACCCACTCAGCTGTACACTTGCAGTCTAGCAAGGACAGCTGATTAGCACTCCTATTGAAGGAAGAAGAGAATGCCTTACAGAATATACCAGAAACTCTTTGGTCAACAGGAAAATCAGATGTAGGACTTATTCGTACAGCGGGACCAGTTACTATAACGCCAAAGTCAGCATTTAGACCACAAAAAAGACAGTATCCCTTAAGAAAAGATGCAGAGGTAGGAATCAAACCTATAATAGTAGCTTTACTTAAGGAAGGGGTACTGGTGGAATCTCCGGATTCACCATGTAACACACTCTTATTTCCTGTTAAGAAAGCAAATGGAGAATGGCGTATGGTCCAAGATTTACAAGCTGTAAATGATCCAGTAATACCAAGGGCACCTACGGTGCCAGACCACACACCCTGTTGAATGATTTAAAATCTCAACAGAAATATTTTTCTGTGGTAGATATCAGCAATGCGTTCTTCTCAATACTGATACACCCTGACAGCCAGTATTGGTTTGCATTCACATTTCAGGGGAAAAGGTATACATATACGTGACTACCACAGGGGTATTGTGAAAGTCTAAAAATATTCTCACAAGAAATGGCAAGCAACTTGGTGGGATTTACCCCCACCAAGAGGTAGCCAGATTTTGCTTTATGTTGATGATGTCCTGCTGGCGGCCCCCACCCAGCAAGATTGTAAAGAAGATACCATAGTGCTATTACAATTTTTAGCCACTGAAGGACATAAAGTAAACAAAAATAAACTGCAGCTTTGGAAAAAACAAGTTAAATACCTAGGATATGTAATATCCAAGGAGGGTAGGACATTAGATGAGGACAGAAAAGTAGCTATTTTGCAAGCACCAAAACCCACTACCAAGAAGGAAATTATGTCCTTCCTGGGTACAACTAATTTTTGTCGGAGTTGGATTCCAAACTATGCCTTGGAATCTGCACCGTTGACTAACCTGATTTATAAAAAGCCTATGGCAGCACAGGATTTGTTACAATGGACACCAGAAGCAGAATCTGCTTTCTGCAAACTGAAACAATTAATAGCGTCCTCATTAGTTTTGGGATTACCAAACTATCATAAACATTTTTTCCAAACTGTAGATTGTAAGCAAGGTTATATGACATCAGTGTTAACACAGCAGCATGGGGACAAGCAACGCCCTATTGCTTATTATTCATCACAACTGGACCCAGTGGCATGGTCTTTACCCCACTGTGTACAAGCAGTAGTTGCAGCTGAAATGGCAGTGCAGGCTTCGGCCTCAGTAGTTTTGTTCCACCCTCTCACATTGAGAGTGCCTCATGCAGTCACGATTATTTTACTGCAAGAGAAGGTAGCATATCTTTCCCCTGCTAGGCATCTTTCCTGTATGACTATATTGTTGAGCCAACCTCATATGACAATTGAACGATGTACGACTTTGAACCCTTCTACCTTGCTCCCAACCCCTGCAGATGGCACACCACACAGCTGCCTGCAGGTGATTGAGCAAAATACACTGCCTAGAAAAGACCTTACGGATGTTCCCTTGGATGATGCCGAGGTGACATACTATGTGGATGGCTCATGCAAAAAAGGTCCTGCAGGACAGAACCTAGTAGGATATGCAGTAGTTTCTGATATTGAGATTACAGAAGCAAAATCTTTACCACACAATTTATCTGCACAGACAGCAGAATTGATTGCCTTGACATGGGCATGTACCTTAGCAAAGGGTAAATGTGTGAACATTTTTACTGACAGCCAGTATGCTTTTTCTACTGTACATGTTTTTGCACAACAGTGGAAAAATCAAGGAATGATAACATCTACTGGCAAACCAATTAATCATGCACAGTTTATTTTAGATCGTTTAGAATCTATTCAGTTACCTCAGAAAGTAGCTATTTGTAAATGCACAGCTCATACCAAGCAACAGGACAGGATTTCAAAAGGTAATGCAAGAGCTGATACAGCTGCAAAGCAGGCAGCTTCAGAAGTATTTCTTTTGAACGAGGAATGACAACCCTCTGAGATTTTAGACTTAGAAATGTTAAAGACAATGCAGACACTTACTATGCAAGTTGAAAAACAAAGATGGGTAAAACGAGGAGCAATTCTCGAAAAGGGGCTATACATCTCTAAAGAAGGGAAACCGATATTGCCGTCTAATTTGTTTAGATATGCAGCTTTGTTGAGCCATGGGCAGTGCCATGTCTCAACAGGGGGGATGGTACAGCTGGTGAACCAAGTGTTCACGACATATGGATTCTTAAATTACACTAAAAAATTCTGTTCGATGTGCCATGTTTGTAATAAACATCATGCACAAGGGGCGTTAAAACCCAAGCAAGGGAGTTTCCTTACACCACCGTATCCGTTTCATACTATCTGTATGGATTTCATAGAGTTGAATAAATGTGAAAATAAGAAGTATTGTCTTGTCATTGTAGATATGTTTTCCAGATGGGTGGAAGCCTTTCCCACTAAAAATCCAGACGCAGCAACTGTGGCCAAAGTTCTGTTAAAGAAATCATCCCTAGATTCGGCATTCCAGAAGGATCTACAGTGACAAAGGCACACACTTCATAAACCAGACCATACAACAGTTAAGTAGACATTTTGGTATTTCTTTAAAAAATCATTGTGCATATCACCCACAATCTGTAGGGCTAGTAGAGAGGCATAATGGGATTTTAAAGAGTAAGCTAAGGAAGTTAATAGTAGAAACGTAGAGAAATTGGGTGTACTGTCTGCCCCTGGCACTGTTGAGCATGAGAACTGTTCCGAATACAAAAGGATTGACTCCTTTTGAAAAATTATTTGGAAGGGCTTATTATATACCTCAGTGGAAATCTCTCTGCCTGCAGACCAGGAAGCTGACAGTACTCTAGCTGAGTACATGCAAAACGTGTTAAATTCTAAACTTTTGTTGCAGTCAAATTCTGTTTCAGATAAAGAATGAACCAGACCGTCAGAAGTGGCAGTGTCGCCTGGAACTTGGATCTGGGTGAAGACAGTAAAGAGAAAGAATTGGGCATCACCAAAATGGGAAGGTCCATATCAAGTGCTTCTGTCGACACCCACTGCAGTCAAGATAGCAGAGCGCACCTCCTGGATCCACCTGACACACTGTAAATTAGTCAAAAACTTTGAACTGGACAAAAATCTTGTCACATGCCAAGAGTAAAAATGATAAGAGTACAGAAGAAACAGGAATGCAGAACAACCCTTACCTCAGAAGTATTGCATAATCATTCTGTTAACTTTACTAGTGACAACAATCTTTTTGTTGTGGCCTTTCCTTTTCCCAGCCACACAGACTGAACTGAATAAACGTGAAGCGTTACTCATAGACTGGCATCCAAACTTTAACACTTACCAGGCAATTAAATATGTGTATGCTAAGACTTTCACTGTTTTGAATTGCTGGATTTGCACAGCTTTGCCGACAGCATACGGGGGGTTATTAATGACTACAGTCCCCCTAGGCGTCAATGAGACCTGGAAGAACTTGATTTATGACACCTCAACCATTACATCACAAGATAAAATAGCATTGCACTTGTCTGTTCCACAAAAGGGAACTGTGTGTTTTTATTAAAATTATACTGTTCAGGAGGGTTGGAGCAATTGCAATGTGACTGCTCCTTATAAATGTTACACTAAAGGTAACAATGTAGATCTTTATTGTAATACAAACTATGATTCATTTCTTGGATTGATGCACAAAACACTTGATGAAATAAAACATAATTCTGTTCTTTATAAACAACTATAATTGATAGAAAAATGTTTCATGCAGGGTGAGTGTATATTCATAGCAAGGTTACTACAAAATAGAGGACTGTTATTGTGTGTGTGGCAGAAAGGCATACAAATGGTTACCTGAGAATTGGTCCGGCAGTTGTTTTTTGGGTTACCTGGTTCCGGCCATACAACACACTGCAGTTTTGCCTTGAGGAAAAATTTGAAATGTCTGAGAGGTCGTCAAGAAACCTGTAAATCCAGTGGGAGAAATCAATGCTCGTTGGAAAGACCATCATTCCATGGGCAAAGGATTGACACATATGGACTTGAGTGATAGCGTTATATCATGGGCAGGCATATTACCGGCATATGGAGCAGTGAAATCGATTTGGGAGCTGAGAAAACTGTCAAAACTTCTCGAAGTAATGAGTAATGCAACTTTTTCCGCTCTTGAATTAGTGACTGATGAACTGAATGCTATTAGAACTGTAGTGCTTCAAAACCGCATGGTTCTCGACTTTACCCTAGCGGCGAGAGGCGGTACTTGCACATTCATCCAAGAAGAATGCTGTTCGTATATTCCTGACCATAAACACGAGATAGACAATCATGTTGAGGTAATTCAGCAAGTGTCGGCCATGACCAAACCAGGCCTGAACCCACTGATGGACTTTTTCCAGAAATGGTTTGGGAGGGTGGGGTACCATCTTAATGAACATCATGATTGCCATTTGTGTAGGAATGCTCCTACTGGGAGTATGTGTTTGTTGTGGCATCCCCTGCATGAAAAGACTGATAAAAAACTTTATAGACATGTCAGTTTCTGAAACCTTATATCAAAGTACTGAGTTTGAAGAACTGTTAAAAGATTAAAAATGCTTTCGTAGGTTTAAACTGAATGACTCTCTTAACTGCAAATCCTGAGTGGAAGAGGTTAGGAGAAGAAAACAAACTGTTTATGCTTATTTTGAAAGTAGAATAAAAGTATTAAAAGGGGGGAAATGTCAGAAAAATATGTATTAATGTGTGTATTAGTAATATGCTTAGTGCATTTAGAGCTTGAAAAGGGTTAACACATTTATTCTATTTCATACTGCATAAATCTGTACAAACTGCAGATGCTTTCTGATCTTGTATTGTTAGCTAAAATCTTGCTTGTGCCTTGGAAATTTACTGAGAAGCAGATGATTCCTGCTTATGTTAGGAAAATAATGAATAGAACAATACTACTTGTATGAAGCTTAGACAAGAAGTTCAGTTTGTGCTGTGAGAAAATACACAGCTGTAGGAGCTATAGATAATTAGGACAAAGCCTGTTTGAAAATATGAACTGCAATCAGCATTTGCTTGTATCTGAATTAGAAGAGTACCTTGAAATGTAACACTGTACAATGGAAGCTTGTAAACGAATTAGTGCCCACCAAGGCCAGGTTGTTTTTCTCAAAGGTTTCCCACAAATCTAGTCATGTCAGCAGAAAATCTGAGTAACATCTGCTGTAGAACAATACTGAAAGTTGTGTTTGATTACGTCAGCCATAGAAGGCCATGTCTTATAAAATAGTATAAGAATAAGCAGACAAATCCTTGTATTTGCATGTTTTTGTCTCCTTGCGGCAAGTAATTAAATATACCTTAACTGAACCTTACGTGCATTGGTCTTTGAAGTTTTTTCCTTTGACAGGATCAAACTATGACTTTGAAAATTGAAATAATTAAGCTAGACAGACAAAAAAATGATATAAAGATAAAGAGCATAATAGCAAAACGTTTTGTAGATGCATACGATATTGTAGGAGTAAAGGCATACAACAGTGGTTGTGTGACCATGGATGTAGAATATTTAAGAAAGTGGATGTTGAACGTACAAGGGGGCATGACCCCCTGCAAGAGCATTTATTTTTGGTACATTTCCTCTGCTCAAACATTTTAGATAAAAATAATTGTTGATAAAATGTTTGCAAGTCAAATTAACTTTAAATAAAAATGTGTCAGTAATCTGATGTCGATAAAAAGTAAGCAGATACGTGTATATATGGAATTTATTGTTTCTTTTTTCATATTGATTAACTACCTTTGTTCATATTTGCAAAAATATGTGATTGCATAGGTTCACACTGATAAATCAATAGCTAAAATTGTTGTACCCCAAAACATTGCAAAATAAATATATAAAAATAAAAGATATGCACACAACTTCACAACAGAAAATGTCAACAGATTTAAAAGATACACTTTTCTGCAAAGGTAGATTTGGACCTTAAGATCACTAATATGAGGGCTGTTTCATCACATCTCTAATCTCATAATATACTTCTTGTGAGGTCACACAAACTTAGTGGAAGGGGAAATGTAAAAAATATCTCTTCCCTTTTTCTTGAGTTGTACAACCAAACTGTAGCATTTACAGCATAACAAATTTTAATTTAATAAAAAGTCAGTACTATTAAAAAAGCCAGGTAGTTATACGTATCCATTTTTTGAAAACCATAGGGAAACCACAGCTGTAGAATACAATGGTGGCCTAAAAAGATCCCTGTTAAAGTTGATAACAGCCCTGGAAACAAATCACGTGGAGTCTAGTTTGAGCACTGTTTGACTACCTTTCCGTGGAAACAAAAAATAATCCATACAACTGCCCCAAAGGCAGCAAAATGCTCTGATCTGATATAGCCTACAATTAATGCTGAACAGACTTACAGTCCAAATCAGTGTCACACCATGCTAACCAGAAGCTTACACTTTCCACTGGAGTAGACAATATGGCTTTGAGTAGGTCTGCATCAAGGAGAGCTCATTAAACCTTTTGGAGGATACTACCTTTAATAAAGTGTTAGGCACTTCACCAAGTACTGGAAAACATTTGTTTCACAAAACCAACTTATAGTCATGGCTCACATATCATCCGCATAAGTATTGGGGGGGGGAAGAAAACATAAGGCTATCTTTCAAGAGTTCTGTGTTTCTCAAGTAACTACCATGCTTGCTGTGAATATCATTTTGTTTTAGTAGACACTAGTGGCTTAAAGTCAGTTATAGTACAAAGTATAGTCAAATTATGGTGTGATATAAACTTTTTGTATTTTTTTTAACATTTGTTTACTGGGAAAATCCAACTTTGAACAAAAGCCAATTTTCAGCAGAGGCCTGGGGAGAAATACTCTTGACACATATCTTTGTAACATCGGAGGAAACCAAGGCACCCAGAGGAAACCCACAGGAAAACAGGGAGGACATGCAGACTACACACAGAAGGCATCCTAGCAAAGAATCGAACTGGAGAACCTCTTACTGTGTGGCAACAATGTTATTGCTACACCACTGCATCATCTCTTTAATATTATATGATAAAAATGTGAGGACATGACAGAGGAAAATAGGAAATGCATGTGTTTATCTTAATTGCTAATATATACTCGGGTTAATGTGTGACATTTGCATTTGGAGACTTTTATTTGAAGGATTCAGACTCCTTACTATGTACAGACCCTTTGATTTTTGCTTGAACTAGGGTAAGCTTATAGAAGCATTAGAGGAAAGCCAAAATCTTCCTACCACTGTATTGCTGGAAGTCACCCCCTTTTACACATAATATTCGGTTACTGTACAGATGGGGAATTACTGTGTAATATTACTTGATTTTACTGAATTGGGAGTTACTTTACAGAATCAATGCAGAAAAGCAGAAACTCTTCTTATACATTGCTGGATGTCACCTATATTGAGCACCAACATTCTGGGTACATTGCCATTGTTGCATACAATCTGCTTTTTCATGACCTGGGAAAAGCTCAGCAGAGGCACTAAAGAAAGACCACTTTTCTCCTGTTGCTGTATTGCTGAAATTAAGCTCCCTGACCAGTGGTGGCTGGTGACTTTAAATCAAAGAGGGGGTTGCAGGAGACAGCTGAATGGGTTGAGCCAATGGGAAAGGAGTATGACCAACTAGAAATGGGTGGGGCTATGCTCAAAACCACAAAAAATGGGAATTTAATTAAATACGCTGCACTGGGTACCAAACCGTCATTATGAAAGTCCAATCAAGACAAAAAGAAGTGTAGAAGAAAAAAAATATTTCATTGCATTGGCTACATGACAGCATACTTAATATCTAGATGGAAACAAAAAGGTTGTGAGGCATGAAAAAATAAATTACTTTTTAAATACATTACTAGAATGCCAGTCAAAATCAATTATAAAACAACAAGCAGCACTCAACTCAAACCATTTTCCTTGCATTGCAATTCTAATTATAATTTATATTCAGCTTTATAAAAGTACCAAGTAACATGCTGAAAGTAGAAATCTCTGTGATACCCCCACTTGTAAAAATGTTTCTTATCCAAAAAAGACCTGCTGCCTGACAACTACTATTTCATGGGGAAAACATGATCAAAGTAAAAAATGAACTGCAAACAAGAAATAAGCTCAATATAAATCGCTTAAAGGATTACTGCACAGGTTATGGACCACACATGATAGATTGGCATTCTGTTTAGTTTACGGGTAAGCCTGCAAAGATGACTGCAAGTCTCCAACACATGTAATGAGCTTCTGAAAATACAATAATCCTATCCTTTATTACAAAAACAGTCATATGCCTTTCAATACCCAAGACTTATACATTATCTAGTTATGTAAATATTCTCGATATGACAACAACAAAACAGCTTTCAATGTTGGCAAATCTTTAACAGTATGCTAATTAAAGCTTACTTGCACCTTACAATCTCAGACAAGATTACCTGATGGTTATTAAAGCATTGCTACTTAAACACAGAGTGACAGGCACTGCAACAACATGCATTTTCTGAATAAGAAGCATAAATCAACAGTATAAAAATATGACAGAAAACCAGTACATTCTGAAAATCAAGGACAGATGAAAAGCCACTGTAGTATTTGTGTCTACTTTGGATGGGGGATACTCTGCACACTTACACTGCATAACTGCTCCTTGCTTTGCTTGGACACATCCAGAGTCACTGCATGGGGGAGTGGTGTGCAACAAGTATGTCAAAATTTGAAATGTCTCTGGCTGATGGTGATGGCCCTGACACATTTGTCATACCTCTCAACCTCAGAGCAAGAAATCTGGACAAAGCCATAAATAGAAGTAGGACAAAGGTCCAACAATAAGAACAATTTTTAAAATTTTTAAATATTGCTCTTACAAACTTAGAAAGATAATAGAATAGTAGGTCTTGTATTAGTATGACTTTTCTGAAGGGTATGAAATCTGAAACTCAAATGACTGTCGTTATTTTCTAACTTTAATCTTTAATGATTTGCACTAATTTTCCAGAAAAACACAGTTTTATGAAGAACGGACCAAAAATGTGATGCAAAAATATAAAACAGCCACACAATACAGCTGGAAACGTGCCAAAGAAAGGACACTTTTTTAAATTAGTACTGTTAAGTTGAGTAGCTGACAAAATAATAGAATCTATATGCATTTTTGAAATTAAAGTAATCTATTACTCTAATCATTACAATTATTTATTAATTGTAAACCCTCCACGTTTTCTTCCAAACTTGCCATTTTCCAGAGAGATTATTAGGGGGAGAACAACATTTTGAGCCAAAATCGGGGACAGTTGAGAGGTTTGGATATACCTAATTCTATAAAGCGATTTATTTGCACATGCCTCTCAACTTCTTAACGCAGGAAATCTGGACAAGGTCAAATAAATTGGGGAACATATAAACAGTACTAAAAATTGCTCTTGTATAAACTTAGACAGTTGATAGAATAACAGGTCTTGCTTTAGTATGCATTTTTCTGAAGGGTATGAAGTCTGAAACTCAATGTCTCTCATTATTTAGTGACTTCATTCCTAAATGATTTGCCAGAAAACCACAAATTTTATGAGGAACAAACCAAAAATAAGAAGCAAAAATCTGTTCATTCTGCCAAAATCTGGACAGTTGATAGGTATAGTTCAGCCAAGGCTGTCTTTGAGTTTGCCACCCTTCCCCTCTCACAAAATCATGGTCGAATGGGGCCTCATCCCTGCAGCCATTCCAATGTTCCATTACTTGACTATTTTGCCCCATTTACCATAAACTGTATAATGTGCATAATGCTTTACTTCTATGATGATTTGGGTTTCATTTAAAAGTTTTATGTTATAGCACAAACACTAATAGACATCTGCTAAACAAAGCAATGCAGTCTCACAATGAAAACAGACTTAGCATTTGCCCTTTGCTCTTGAAACTCACATTCATTGAAATGGCATTTAAAACCACATTCAAAGAAAATGCATCTGGCCAGTGCCAGATAAAGATTAACTTCGGGCTGTTTTCAAATCATAGGCTCCTTGCACATGAAACATACATGTATTCTTTGGGTCTATATTGCTTCATCGAAGTTTCAAAACTTCAAAACTGATATGGTCAGCACCATAACATCAAAGTTTTGAAACAGCGAATGTTTTAACGGAAATCTCCGTAAGGGAAGATTTCCCTTTACTGCACTGTAGTGCGATCTTGGAGTTGGTATATTTAAGTAGCGGGGTGTGTGGGGGTGCATGGGGGCTTGCTCCCCTGCTTGAAACATTTGGATAAGATTTTTTTTTATTTATTTTTTATACATATTCAAAGTTTCAAAACATTGATGATATGGTCTCAACCATATCAGATTCAATGTTTTGAAGCTTTGATTATGTGATATAGGTGTGTGTTCTTTGATACACCTTACTGATTGTATTAAATTATATTCCTTGTATAATACAGTACAGTTGTTAGAAGGTATTTTTTCCATGCATGCACCAATAATGACAAAACTGCCAAATTCAGAACATTTCCATCATAAAAGTCTACTCAGACTTCTACAGTCCACCAGTATCAGTAAATATGCACAATCTCTGCAGAAGTAAAAGTCATCTGAATAATTCCACATTAAAGAGATTTGTAACTAATGAAGGGATTGTTGCTAGAAAACAACTTTATATTTCATTGTTTCATCTACAAATAAAGTGCCTGTTGCCCTTGAGGAATACATTGCCTATGTTACATTAAAAAAATGATAAGCTAGTAATATTGCAATAGGGAAAGGATGGCAAACTGATAACAGGTTCATAGTTACTAGGTACCTCTGCCAAAGAGGACATTTTCAGCACTGCAGCATCCACCCCTTTAAAAGTACAACAGTGCAGTATCAGCAATGCATCTGCATACTGTGGGAGTAGAACCCGCAGCCTTCTGCATCAAAAGAAAGTACACTACCTGCTGTGATATTAACAATGCAAGTAAACTCAGCATAAGCAGCACTAAACTTCTCTTCCTCTGAAGGTCTCAGCTCCTTTTGAAATCCATTTGACACTCAACTGTATCTCTCAACTTTGCAGCACAAGAAATCTGGAAAAAGGCAACATTTATTGCGGGGGACAAAACCCTAAAAACCAGGGGATACATTTTAAACATTGCTTGCATAATCTTGGAAAGTTGCTAGAATAAAATGCTGTGTTACCACCATGCATTTCACTGCCAACTCTTGAACCCAGGACCCTGTGCACTACAATCAGAGCAACATACCACATATGCCAAATCAGCTGTTTCTTCAAACACAGGAAGATTGAAACTTAAATGGCTATCATTTAGTGAATTCAGTTCTCACCATAGCTCTCAACCTCTTAGCACAAAACACCTGGAGAAAGTCAATAATGGGGATTACAGCCTCCAAACATATTCAGTAAATTCAGTTCTCACCATAGCTCTCTACCCCTTAGCACAAAAATCCTGGGGGAAATACAGCCCCAAAAATAGGGACAAATTTCAAATATCGATCTTATAAACTTAGAAATTTGCTAGAACAAAAGGTTTTGTGTTACCATGTACTTTCTGAAGAATATGAAGTCTAAAATTCAAATGCCTGTCATTATTTAGTAAATTCAAAATCCAGAAAACCACCAGTTTTATGAGGAACACAACAGAACAAAAATATGAGGCAAAAATCTGGATAGTTTTCACAAGTGGTGGTAGTGGGTAAGGAATTCAGGCTTTTGCTACCTCCATCCAAGGTACAGAGTTTTGAGCCTGAGTTATTCTCTAGCTACCAGGTGTATCCTTGGGTTTGAGCCTTTCCTGAGTTTCTCTCTAGCCACTAGGTATATTTAACTAGGGCATTACACACACACACACACACACACACACACACACACACACACACACACACACACACACACACACACACACACACACTGCAGCAGCTTGCTTCAAAGTCTCATTCCAACACACACACACTGCGGCAGCTTGCTTCAAAGTCCAAGCCCAGTCATAGGTAGGTACTAGGCTATTGGACCTAGGGCCTATATAAGCCTAGCCAAAAATGTACCCTGGCTTTTGCCACCCAAGAAAATTACTTTCCTTTGTCCCTGTTGAGCACAGCCACACAGGTGATCCCCGGGGGGGTATTTCCTATTTCCCATCCAATCATCAAGATTTTTCTTGAAGAGTGCTAATGAGGAGCTTTGTTTGATATAGATAGGTAGTTTATTCCAGAGTATGGGAAGTCTCTGGGACAGGAATGTATCCCTCCTGCATGTTCTGTTTATTGTGGTGACAACGTTTAGGTCCCTAGAGCATGTAGCTCAGAGGGATTAGGATTTCTTTAAGTGGAGCATGTCCAACAACTCTGGGCTTGGCATAGCTTTGTATGTTAGGCAGAGATTGTCTCTGAGTAGGAGATATGCAACGGAGTAAAGCTGGAGTTTTTTGAGATGGTCAGCATAGGGCTACTGTTTGAGGCCAGTAATCCTCTTTGTGAGGTATTTCTGTGGCCTTTCCAGTTATTGTAGATGTCTTGTGAGGTACATACATACCAAAAGGGGTGTTGTACTCTATAATGGGTCTAATGAGTGATGAGTAGAGGAGAACAATGACTTTTCCTGGATGAGAAACCTTTTGTGATGAGGTGTGCCATGTAGAAGGATTTCCTGACTACTGCGACAATGTGATTATCAAAGGAGAGACTATTGTCCACCTGTGTCCCAAGGTCTCTTATCATACTTTCGGTGTTAAGTAGACTACTACCTATGTGGTAGCTCATGGGTACAGAGCTTTTACCAAAGGGGATGACAATGGACTTTTTGGCATTAAGCTTAAGGCCATGGCTTTGATACCAGGTATCTGTCTCCATGAGGCCCTTTTGTAGGATGTCCACATTGTTAGGAGTTTCAATTATGGCTCCTAGTTTGCAGTAATCTGCAACCTTCATTAGCCAAAGACCTTCTATGTTAACCTGTACTTCAGAAAAGTAGATACCAAACAGGAGAGGACCCAGGACTGAACTCTGTGGTACTTCACATGTCACTGGTCTGAAGTCAGATTTGGAGTCTGCTACTTTCACAGTGTGGGTTCTGTCAGTGAGCCAGTTGGCAACCCATCTTGTGACTTAGGGATTTATACCTAGTTTAGTGAGTTTATCTATAATTCCAGAGTGGAGGGTGGTGTCATAAGCCTTGGCGAGATCTAGATAGGCAATGTGAACCACCTTATCCTCATCTATGGCTTTGGGGACTGCTTCAAAGTAGTCCATCAGGTTTTGGAGACATGATCTGCCTTTTACAAACCCAAACTGGGTGGAGTCCAGAGTTTGGAGATCACCACTGTCTTTGTTTATAAGTTCAATAATGATACATTCCATGGCCTTGCAGACCAGACTCGTTAGGCTAATGGAGTGGTAGTTCCTGGGGTCTCTGGTGGCTCCCCCTTTGTGGAGTGGGATAACTGCCGCTATTCGCCATTCAATTTGCACAAAGTCTTAGGTGAGGCTATGATTGAACAGGGTGCTCATGTGGGGTGCCAGTTCATTCTGCAGTTCATGTAGAATGCAGCCTGGGATGTTGTCCAGTCCAATGGATGCTGTGTTCTTGGCCTTGGAGAGTGTGGTTTTTACCTGTGCAGCCGTGATTACAGGAACTTTACATTCTTCCAGTATAGAGATGGGCCCTTTAGGGGGTGAGAGGAGGGTAACATTAGCACTGAACCTGCCAGGATGTTTGCAATATTAGTTGGTTCTGTATATTTAGTGCCATTGTGCTGTAACTCAGAGCAGATATGAGTGTTGCCATTCAGATTCTTGGCATAGCTATAGAATGCTTTGTGGTTGTCTTTAGAATCAGTGGCGATTTTGTTTTTGTAACTTGCTTTGGAGTCCACTTTCAAGTCTGTCTTTCACACTATTGCTTCCAAGTCCCAGTCTGCAGACATTACAGTCTGCTTTCAAGTCCAGTCTGTCTTTCCTGTGAGAGCAAGCTCCAGCCTGCAGACATTGCAGTCAGATCCCCTTCCAGTCTATGCAGTTTTAACCGCATAGTCTTCTGGGAATTTCTGTAAGTTTGATGCCTTCTTCTAATCTGGACTGGTTAAACGGCAGTCAGAATTCCGGAACGCATGTGTACAGAGTTCCGAGAAAGCTGAGCATGGATGCAGAGAGTTCCAGGACTCGCTATTCATTTTGTTTTAGTTTTTCCTTTTTTTCTGTTTTATTGTTTTTTTCTTTTTACAGCTGGGGGGGTTGTAGTCCTGCAGTCCAATAGCATGAGCCGCCTCTGTTCCTGACACATCTATAGTTTGCTGAGGGACAACTTCTTGCCCATGTTTCAAAAATCAGGACAGCCTGTAGTACATTCTTTGTATCATAGTAGATTTGTTGCGATAAAATTGGGTATTGGTGATTCTAAAAGTCAGTCCACATTCAGTATTGTGAGTTGCACCTATCAAAAGTTAACATGCTTAATGCAAGTCAGCAAAAGCTTTTATTGATCACTTAATGTTTTCACCTCAATATCATAACAGATATGCATGAGACGTATTTCCCCTTTTATTCCTTGTTGTCAAATTTGTCTTAGCTGTTGTATTTGGTATTCTTAAAGGCAGTGCATTGCTGTTAATAGGTGTGTTGTAGCTTTAAAAAATGAACAGTCTTAGAAAAAATATTGTTTAATAATTGTTTTAGTGTTTTCCTCCCTCTACCATAAAAAACTGTCATAAAATAGTCTTAAGAGACACAGAAAGAAAGGCTATCATAAGAGATCTTCTTTGATATTTTCCCCTTATGATAAGTGGAAAGAAAATGCTAAACTGATCAGTGGCAGCTTTTCTTGTTTCTTGTTTTCTCACTAAGATGAAATATTTTTGTTATTGGGGAAAAATGCCAAACCTGACATTAAATTCATAGGAGCATAAAGTCATAGAAGGCTACTATTCTAAAGGCCCTAGAGCCCTTACAAGCCTAGCCATGTTCAACCCTAGTTCCCTAGAGTGTCTGTTTTGTGTAGGCAATAAACTCAGCACCTATTGCCCCTGTCCAGAAGGGACACAGGTGTAACCCCACTGTGAATTTCCAGTTTCCCCATCCAATCATCCAAATTACACTTAAATAGATGTCAACGAGGAGCTTTATTTAACATGAATTGGATGTTTGTTCCAAAGGTGAGGTAACCTCTGTGAGACAAACCTGTCCCTCCAGCAAGTTCTGTTGATGTCACATGGCAGGTTAAAGTCCTGTGAGTGAGTGACTTTTATGCCATTTGACTTGCAAATGTGCAGCATTTCCATTAAAGCAGGGTCAAGGATTGCCCTATATACAAGGCACAGGTCACCTCTGAGCAGTCTGTATGACACACAGTAAAGTGACAGTTATTTCAGTCTGTCACACATGACAGATGCTGAAGACCTTGAATTTTTTTTGGAAGGAACCTTTGTGGTATCTCCATTTGCTGCAGGTACCTCGAAAGGTACATACCAAAGGCAGCATTTTACTCTACTATTGAAGTGATGAGGGAAGAGTACAAGGGGGTTATGACCTCCTTTTTTCTGGATGCAATGCTCTTACTTATGGGGTGAGCAGTATAAAATCCCCATCTTAACACTATGGAAACATGGTGATCATAGGTAAGGTTGCTGTCAACCTGTGTGCCCAGGTATCTCACCACTGAGTGCATACTTAGGGGGTTGCTATTGATGTGGTAGTTAGCAGGAACATCAGTCTTACTGAAAGAGATAATAATACATCTTTTTTGATTATGTTTAAGACCATGACTGGCACCAATCATTAGTCTGTGTAAGTCTGCCTTGCAGGATGTTGACATCTTTAGGGGACTCAATGACCGCTCCTAGTTTGCAGTCATCAGCAAACTTTGTCAGCCACAGACCTTTAGCTTTTGCCTGTACTTTGTAGAAGTAGATTCTGAACAGCTGGGGTCCCAGAACTGATCGCTGTGGAACACCACTGGCTGTGGGTCAGCTGGAGGAGGTGGAGTCCCTTATTTTGACAAACTGCGTTCTATCAGTGAGCCATTTTGTAATCCACCTGAAAATATATAGGTTGATACCCAGCTGGGTGAGTTTATCAATGTTGCCTGAGTGGAGGATTGTGTCAAAAGCCTTTGCTAAGTCTAGGTACTCCGTATGCACAGATTTCCCTCATCTAGGGCTTTTGTGACTGTCTTGAAGAAGTCCGCCATATTTAAGAGGCATGAACTCCCCATGACAAAGCCAAATTGGGTGGAGTCGAATGTTTGGATATTTTGTATATCTTTGCTGAAAAGGTCTATGGCCTTACAGAAAAGGCTGGTCAGGCTAATGGGGCTATAGTTCCCATGGGTCAGCGGATGCACCCCCCCATTCCATGGGAAAGATGGTAGCTGTTTTTCAATCTGCTGGGTTGAAGCCAGTGCTTAGTCTGTGATTGAAAAGAATATCCAATGGTGTTGCTAATTCCTATTTCAACCCATGCAGAACACAGCCTGGGATGTTATCTGGTCCCATAGAGGCTGTATTTTTGGCCCTGGCGAGAGAGTTTAAGACTTGCTCCTTAGAGACACTAGGAAGGGGACAGGTGGTAGGCATGCTTTGGGTTATGTGTAGAAGTGACAGGGGAGTGAAGTTTTCACTGAACCTGTCAACCAGCAGGTTTGCTATATCCATGGGTTCTGTATATGTAGTACCATTAACTACAAGTTTTGCACAAATCTGGGTCTTTCCTTTGAGGTTATGGATGTAAATAAAAAATGCCTTGTGGTTCTCCTTAGTTAGGGAAGCTAATTTAGATTTGTAGTTAGCTTGGCAGGACTTCTTGTGAAGTCATATTTGCTTGTTTAAGTTGAGGAGAAAGTTTTTCCTGTTTTGTAACTCTTCCTTACTATTTTTAGAAAGCAATTTATTTCTCTTATTGTAGACTGTTGATGGCAGATGTCCACCAGGCAGGTTTGCTCTTCCTTAACGATCTTGCTTTGGTCCTGTCAGGTATGGTAAAGTCAATACAATTGTAGAGATGTTCGTATAAAGCATTGGTGTATATCCTGGCATAGGTCTGTTCCATCAGTGGGGGAGGGGCTATAAAGCTATTTATGCCATCTTGTAAGAGGTTATAATTGGCCTTGGAAAAGTTTTTAGTCTAGTTGTGGGTAGGAGTGGATCTGGTGTCATAGTTACTTCTAGCGAGACTGAGTTGTGGTCATATCTCACTAGGGAGGTCCACATACTAGGGGTATTACAACAGTCCCCCATGTTGGCGAGCACCAGATCTGGGATGTTTGAGCCCCTTGTGGGGGTGTCAACCAGCTGGTCCAGGGCATTGGATTGTATGAAGTCCAAGAACCTTTGGGCAAGTGAGTTAGAACATGTATAATTTACCTAGTCAATAGATGGCAAAATAAAGTCACCCAAAACTAGGATGTTTGATTTTTTCTTGATTGACTCAAGCAGATCCAGGTAGGCTGAGTTGATGTCCTGGTTCATGGAGGGGGTCCTGCAGCTGGCAGTAACTTGAATACATGTCTTACCAACAGTCAATTGCACCTGAAGTAATTCAAGGGAATCATGCTGTTTAACCAATCTAGAGGTGCATTTATCTTTAAGGAATATTGATGCACCACCTCCTTTTGTTTTCATGCCTTCAATTTGTAGTCTGAATGTATGGAAGGAAATGTAAACCAGTATGGCTGGGGTGCTCTCAGCAGCCTGAAACCAGGTCTTTGTGACTGCACAAATGTCAGCATCTTCCAAGATAAGGACTGCTTCCAGTGAGTGCTGTTTCAGGTTTAGACTCCAAGCATTTAGCAGCATAACCTTGAGGGTGTTTTTAGAAGGTATTTTTACATCAGGAATTTTGTTCTTGTGACATTGCCTAAAAAAAGCTCTATGCAGGTGGCAAGAGCCTTAGACAGTAATCAAAATCCCAGGGGTGACAGATGAAGACCATCTCTGGCAAAGCATCAAGGTCGGTCGACCATGTCCTCCCAGGCTGAGAGATACTGGATCCACTTAGAATGACACCAGAAACAAAGCCAATTGCTGAAGTCAATCATTTTTTCTTTGTACTGTGGCATCATCCTAGGCAAAGGTAAAATGCTGCTTAAGGCTAGGACATACCTGCCTGAGAAACATAATCAGAGAGCTCAGTCATGTCTCGCTTCATATAGTCCAATGAGGTACATCTTAAGTCATTCACACCAACATGGACTATGATGGAGTCATAACAGTTGTTGAGAGACTTGGGTGCATGTGTGGCAAATCTTGGCAACTGACAGACAGCTGACCATGACCTTTTCCTTATTCAACGTGGTGTGAGGGACATCTGTATGTCTCACAATGGAGTTGCCTATGACTAAGATGTTAGGTTTTGCGTTTTGCCTTAGGGGCTTGTCTGATGAGACACTGGTGTATGAGATATCATGTGTACTATGTACTGCCAGGGATGTATTATGTGAAGAGTGCTTGTGTTTGGAGGTCTCTGATGTTTAGGTAAGCTTCTAGTAAGGACCTCTGCATATCTAGGGTTATGTGCTGTTTATTTGGTTGGTGCTGACGGTGAGGTATGCCTACTAACAACCTGCTTAGTGTCAGATGTACTGACTAGGGAGTGAAACAGCCTGGATTCTAGGTTCTTAATATAGATGCATCACTCACATATTGAATTTGTGTGAAGTTTTTATTAGAAGAAGTGGGTTGTCACAGTACATGAGGCAATTGCCTCAGGATGCCCATGTCAACCAGACTGTCGAAAAATTGTGCAAAATTGTCCATCCATAATGCTAGGTAACGTAATGTGATCAGAAGTGGGGAAAGGACAGGAAGGACCAGGTAAAGCAGATGGGCAGGAGAAGAGGTACAAATAATGAATGTTTGGTGGATGATACCTGTGTCAGCACCTCAGAAGTTATACTGAAATTTCCACTTGACTGTGAGGCACAATCATGCACCTGGACAGAGAATAAACAGTGCACTAAGGGAAACATTAACAGGTAAGAAGTCTGTGTGTATAACCACCAATGGTAACCACCTCTGCTAAATGTGTAGAACGCATTATACGCCTGCACTTTGTGAACACTGCACAAACATGGTGCTCATGTAGCAAACAACAGAAAACTCTTTTACATTAATTAACCGATAAAAAAGCTCAAACTGAGCCCAGTTCCAGTGACCTTCAATCAGATGAGTCCTAACTGCACACTCCTGCCACAAGGGTGCAGGGGGTACTCTCGCCAACAAAAGATACCTGGTCTAGTGTTCAATTTATACAAACAGAACTAGATTCAGCAGGTCCAAATCTAGTCTATGCTATAGCAAAAAAAAAGTGCAACAATTCAGTAAAAACAGATTAAATAAGCAGTGATATGGTAATAATGCAGTTCAAAAGTGCAGAATAGAAAGGAAACGTGTACTTAAAGTTTATAGAAATCAGCAGATGCCTCAGATTGATCAGATGAAAAGAGCAGACCAGTAGCTTGTCTCCAAACTCTCTGGAGCTTTGCTAAAACAAGCACAGACCCGCACAAACACGGTGCTCAATCAGCTTATTTATATTTTGTTAGTTTTAATTTAATGTACTTTAGATCCATGCTATTAACTAGTTGTTTCTTTAAATTGTATATGTATGAATCCTCACACAAAATATTTAAAAAAAAATCTTTACTACCTTTGAGTGGTCAAAACCATCATGTCCTGTGGTTTTAACTCAAATTCTTGTCTTGTAGATGGCTTTTCAACTGATCTTACATAAATCAATAAACAAATTCTGAAACTGATGACCACTAACAGTTCTCAAATATTGATCTGTGCCAGGCCTTCTTTGAAGGTGTCTGTGTCTTTGATGGATACTGTGACTGCCTGTAGATTAGTTAACCAGAGGCCCTTGATGTTGGCATTGACTTCAGAAAAGCAGATGCTAATCTTTTTAAATATAGTTCCTGCATTTCCAAGAAGCAACAAATATTTTGAAAAAGATTTAATCAAAGTTATTCTCTGTGTGCAAAGAAATGTTTTGTTTCATAACTAGTCAAAATATCTGGAGATTTAATGGCAAGCTGTGATTTAACTTATTTCTCTTTCTGAAGAGGAAAAATAAGGTCAGTAATTTGATACATTTTTTTCCTTTATCTTTTTCTTCTTTTCTTTGTTTAAACAATGACATTCTATTTAGATTATGTAGTGGGTAAAGGGTGGGGGAGGGCAGGGAGAGAAGAGTAATGAAATTATGATTAATAGAATAATAACATATTTATTCCTTGTAAAAGTTTATATGTTCTTCAAATGCTATTCCTAATTATACTTTCTTGATTACACTGCTTATGCTTGTTTGTAAATAATCTGTCATGCTTTAACTAATAAAAATTAGAACTAAATAATAGTAAATAATATGTTTTATTTTTAACTCTATTAATATAAACAGTAAGTAATATTCTATTGTATATACTTCTTATAGCTTTCTCTTACATTTTTTTATTTCTGCCTTACACCCTTTTACTTTCTACTCTCTTTTCTTTTCTTTATTAATATATAGAAATGCTTTTGATCATATAGACACAGTAAATAATAAGATTTGCATAGGAGTTGAGTTGGGACAAAAATGTTGAGTTTTGTTACTTATTAATAATTTTGGGCTTGATTTCACTTACATGGAGTCTGTAATAACCTGTAGAATGCATTGTGAAGGTTTTGTCATGTTTAGATGCATTTACACTGCTAAATGAATGTTTGTCACTAGTTTTAATAAGTTCCCCGCCAAAATGTTAAGAGAGAGACAATCTGGGATGTGGGCTGTCTCATGCACAGTGTCCATGAGCTACTTCAAAAGCTTCAACTCTCAGAATTCTCACAGAGAAGCTGAAAGCAGCTAGTCTCACCTTTGACCTAGATATCACACTGACACATCACAGATACAGGAATGACACTACCTAATTATACTTTCTTGATTACACTGCTTATGCTTGTTTGTAAATAATCTGTCATGCTTTAACTAATAATAATTAGAACTAAATAATAGTAAATAATATGTTTTATTTTTAACTCTATTAATATAAACAGTAAGTAATATTCTATTGTATATACTTATTATAGCTTTCTCTTACATTTTTTTTTATTTCTGCCTTACACCCTTTTACTTTCTACTCTCTTTTTCTTTTCTTTATTAATATATAGAAATACTTTTGATCATATAGACACAGTAAATAATAAGATTCACATAGGAGTTGAGTTGGGACAAAAATGTTGAGTTACATTACTATAACTCATTTAATTCATCTGATTGACAAGCATAAATAATTTTATAACTCTATACTGGAAGAAATTGTCATGTGATATATTTACAAGCAGTAGTATAGCATGTTTGTAAAATCTGGTTACTAAAATGTGTTTGCTGTGCATTATTTTGTATAAAGCAGACAGATTTATTGAAGGGACAGCAAAGTAAGATGGTGCTCAGTAAAGATACAACTCAGTGAGATCATATATATATATATATATATATATATATATGTATGTGTGTGTGTGTGTGTGTGTATGTGTGTGTGTGTGTTTGTGTATATGTGTGTGTGTGTGTGTGTGTGTGTGTGTGTATGTGCGTGTGTATGTGTGTGTGTGTGTGTGTGTGTGTGTGTGTGTGTGTGTGTGTGTGTGTGTGTGTGTGTATGTGTGTGTGTATGTATATATGTATGTATATATATATATATATATATATATATATATATATGTATATGTGTATATGTGTGTGTATGTGTGTATGTATGTATATATATATATATATATATATGGTTCTACCTGACATAATCGAAACCACACAACACCGACAACCACATCACCGACACCACATATTCGACAGTCCATAAACACGAAACCACACATAACCGACAATCTAAATAACCGCGGTACACAAACACGAAACCCCATACAAAACAAAACACATCCCCATTCCACAAACCACACACACAACACAAGCACACCAAAATCCTTACAAGCCCACACTAAACCTTACCTAACCCTAAGGTCCGCTACTATCGCACACTTACCTACCGCCCCTAACCCTAACTCACTTAACCCGCCCTATCGCTCCCTAACCCTAACTCACTTAACCCGCCCCTATCGCCCCTAACCCTAACTCACTTAACCCACCCCTATCCCCACAGACCGTCAATCTCCACACTTACCTGCCTCGCACCCTAACGTCCGTCACACTACCTCACACAGCCTTTCCCCATGTCGGCATCCTCGGCGTTGGTGTTGTCATCCGTCGTGTCGGTCTTCTGCATTGTCGGTGTTCTGCAACCCGCGATTAAGCCAGGTAGAACCATATATATATGTGTGTGTGTGTGTGTGTGTGTGTATGTGTGTGTATGTAGATATGTATATAAATGTTTCTGAGAATCTGCTTAACTATGAAGTATGATTTATAACAATTTCTATGAATACAATATTTTATTCTATTGGCAATAATGAGTTTGAGTAAATGCTCATATACAAGCAATTCAAGTTTTTTTTTGGAAACTGTTAACTGTATTTACATGACAGAAAATAGGTGCATCCTAATATATGTAATGTCTGAATCATATTAGCCAAAGTTTTTGATTTAAATGAATGTTAGAACTTATTTTTCTCTCCTCTTGATTTCTAACATCAAGATTATTTGAATGCTATTTGAATACAAGTGTTTTATATTACATGGATGTATATAGTAGTATGAACAGTTTTTAAAAAAAAAAAAAAAGGTTTATTTTAGTTTATATGATGCTGTTTTACCAAATGTGTAGTCTTGTCTTGCTAGATAATTGAATTGAAAACTGTTAACTTCAGTTAAATATAACTAGTATTAAATTGATAAGGTGGTAGCTGACGTACTGCTGCTTAGGGTAGGGGTTAACTTGAGTGGTAAATACTACTCTAAGTTGGAGTTTATAACTCCAGGCTGGATGCAAGGTTTAATCCTTACATTATTTTCACTTGTTCATTGTTATTTGTATATAGTTTTGACATCCACAATATATTTTGTACATTCATTGTCACTACAAACAAAATTGAATCCTATACGAAATCCCATAAGAGATTCAATAAATACAGCTATATTTAAAGGTACACCTAAAGGAGGAGATGTAATATTACTTATCTTGTTATTTGTTATTTTGATCATAAAATTCTTAAGTTTTAAAAATGCCAAATGACATCTTTAAAAGGAATTTCTTTAAACATTAATAGATTGAATAATCCATGTAAAAGGGCAAGCCTAATAAGATACATTAATTTACATAAGGCCAACTTAGTCTTCCTACAAGAAACCCATCTCTTGAAAAAGATATTGATAAACTAGCCACAAACAAATATACAGTATTGGTTAGTTCAGAGCACACTCAGAAAAAGAGGAGTGGCTATTTTATGGAATAAAAGTATGCCCATTCCTAAAACCATTAAGTCTTATCAGGATGACAAAGGAATGTTTTGTATGGTTACAATACAAATTAATGGGAAGACTTACACTTTAATTAATGTATATTGGACACCTGGAATTGGTATTAATACAGTGAAACATCATCTTGATAAGATCATATCATTCTCTATAGGAGATATTATTTTAGCTGGTGACTTTAATTGTATACTACATGAAAGTGATACTACCACTATAGGAAAGAGAAGAATTACATCTAATGCAAAACATTTAAAGGATTTTGCTAATTCTTATCATTTGAATGATATTAATAATCAGATAGATTCAAAATCATTACCATCCACCTTTTTTCTAACAGATACAAAACTTATTCAAAAATAGATAGGGTCTTTATTTCTAACCAGATGGTAACAGATTTAATTAGTTCCAAAATCATTTCATGTCCTATATCTGATCATAATTCAATTGATTATGAATTCATGATAAAAATACTCATAATGTTCAGATCAAAAGGATACCAGCATACTTAACTCAACTAAAAGACTATAAAGAATATATACTTTCAGAAGTAAAACATTTTTTAGACATAAATAACACTCCTGAAGTCTCCATTGTTTATGTTTGGGATGCCTTAAAATCATATCTATATGGACAAAGTATCAGATGGTATAATAATAAAAGGAAATCTTGGGATAAGGAATTGTTAGATATTCAAAGTAAATTAGACTCTTATAAACATAATAATAAAGAAAATATTATGGACAAGAAAGTTATTGAAGAAATAAACAAACTAAATGAGAAATACAGAGAAATTTTAGCTCATAAAGTTAAAATAACTTTAGAGAAATACAAGTTTTTGTCTTATTCAATAAGCCCCAAATACTTACATAGACTTAAAAATAAAACAAAAAGGTTGAATAAACAAAACCATATCAAAGAAATCTTTTCTCTAAGGAAAAAGAAGAATGTTTCTAGTATACCAGAAATACTAGATGAATTTAGAAATCACTTTCACAAAATTAACCATAATAATATTAACATGGAACCTAAAGATAAAATAAAGGAGTTTATAACCACAAATATGAATAAAAAGCTTAATAAACAACAGATTAAACTATTGGACAAGAGTATTTCATATACAGAAGTTATTACACAAATAAATAAGCTTAAATCAAACAAAGCACCGGGTAAGGATGGTATTATACCAGAGATATATAAAATCCTTTCTAAAAATACATATTCATTAATACATAAGGTTTTTATTTTGGCCCAAACTGAGATAATAACCCCCCCCATCTCGGCAATATACATTTATTTCACCAATTTTAAAACCTAATAAAGATCCAACTAGATGTTCTTCATATCGGCCCATCTCATTACTTAATGTTGATTATAAAATGTTTATGAATATCTTTGCTGATAGATTGAAGACAATCATTCCCGGCATTATAGATATAGATCAGACAGGCTTCATTGTAAATAGAAATACTTTTGATAATATAAGAAGAACTTTAACATTAATAGATTTTGCAAATAGAAAAAAGAAAGATTTAACACTTATTAGTCTTGATATAAGTTCAGCATTTGATTCAGTAAGTTGGGACTATCTGTTTACCTTAATGAAGTGCACAAACTTCTCGGATGCATTTGTATATCTAATTGAACATTTATACAAAGGAACGTTGGCTTGTATTAAGGTAGGAACATATGTTTCACAAAAAATACCCATTCTTAAAGGTACAAAACAAGGATGTCCACTTTCTCCACTATTATTCACTTTAGTAATGGAGCCTTGGGCTAATTTGATCAGAAACAGTACTGACATAGAGGGTTTTGAAATAGATGAAAATACAACATCCAAAATTCAACTTTTTGCAGATGATGTTCTAATTACATCAGCAGGATCTAATTCTTCTATACAGTCTCTATTTGATAACATGATGAATTTTAAAAGTATTTCTGGTTTAATATTCAATGAAGAATAAACTAAAATACTACCTATATATAGACGAAAAAATATTCTCATTAGTGATTTTACTAAATATGTACCCAATTCAGGTCAGATAACTTATTTAGGTATAATACTATCTAAAGATATTAAATCTATTATATATAATAATTATAATACCTGTTTTCTTAATATACAAAATCTTTTTAATACCTGGAATAATATGTTTTTACTATGGAGGAGAGACTTACAATTATTAAAATGATAATATTCCCCAAGATTTTATACTTAATACAATCAATAATACTTCCACCTACAAAAATAATTATCAAGAAACTGAACACACTAATGTTAAATTTCTTATGGGCACATAATAGACCTAGGATTGCATTAAAGAAACATACTAATAGCTGGTCTCAAGGGGGTATTTCTTTTCCAGACTTTAATTTATATACTATCTCTTCTATTGTAAAAGTTATTACTTTATTAATAGATCAGTCATATGTCACAAAATGGAAAGATTATTGAGAGCTAATTAGTATACACTTCATGAAAATCTCCTTAACACATACAAATATGATTGTAAATAACTCCATGTTATGGTTACTAAAGGAATTTTGTACTTCACCTATTACACCTAAACATATGGTTTGTTACCCATTAAATATTATTATTAGTTATCGTAACTTTATATTCATGCACCCTAAGTATAGGGAATGGAATTTTATTGTATTTCCTATAATGTATACTCAGGGTATGCTTTTGTCATCTGCTTCTGAAGGAACTCATTTAGCTATAGATAATGATCTAAAGTACTGGTATCAGTTGATATCTGATAATAAAGTTAAAAATCTAGATTTCTTAAAACAAGAATTTGATCTAAGAGAAACTTGCTGGTTAGAGGTTCAGACCTTTAGACAACATCTCATTAATAAAATAGATTTAATGTCTATAACTGTTAAAGAATCTATTCCAACACTGATTGATTACTTGATATTAAATGTACAACATAAAGTTTCTGATAAAGGTAAACTTTCATACATACATAAAGTTATCAGACAAGAAACTTTTTACAGTGTAGATTCATACTGGAATTATTTCACTTCTATTAATGGGGACCCACCAAATCAACAAAATAAACAATATATATTGGAATCTGCTTATAGAACTACGTCTTCCATTGTCTGGAGACTTTATACATGGAATTTTTTACATAGATCTTTTATACACCTTTGATGATGAATAAAATAAATAATAAAGATAATCTATGTAAGAGATGTAATGTAGAAATTAATGCTGACTGGGCTCATATGTTTTATGACTGTATAAAATTGAAAGAATACTGGAAGTCAATTAATGAATTTTGCAGGCTCTTTTACAGATAATTTCATTATTTCTAAATCTCTTATATTATTCAACACACCTGTACCTCAAAGTGTTAAAAAGGTTAAGCTTCCCTTGTTATGGTCTATTCTAGCAGTGGCTAGGAAAATAATAACTAGAAATTGGATTTCAGATACACCTCCTTCGTTCAATGAATTTAAAAATGTTATGAATATAGTGTGCCATATGGAAATAAACACAATTAGGACTAGAACAAATTGAAAAACATCTTATTTTATTGTATGGGATAATTTACAAAATTTGTTAAAAAAATTTTAATTTCAATAGCATGGTATTTTAGTTTAATTAATTGATCTGATTGTAGTGGATGTCTTTGTAAATACTTTAGTTGTTTTGTTGAATATTATAATAATACCTATTTTTACTTACTTGTATAAAATTGTTATGATATTTCTCTTATATGTTAAAACAATAAACCTGTTTTGAAAAAAAAAAAGAAAAGCAGATGCTAAAAAAGAGCAGTCTAGACATCAACCCTTGAAGGACTCCACTAGAGACTGGACTTTTTGGGGAGGTATACTCCTCTGTCTTTGAGTCAGCTGACTATCCAATGAGTGATACAGGGATTTACTTTAACTCTGAGTTTGTCTATAATGCCTGCATATGGTGCTTTGCCAAATGCTTTATCTGGATCAAGGTAGGCAGTATGCCCCCATCTATTGTTTTAGTGACCTTCTAAAAGAAGTCCACCAGGTTGAGTAGGCATGACCTGCCTTTGATGAATCCAGCCTGGGTTGTATTCAGTGTCGGAAGGTTTCCTATGTCATTGTCTATCATTTCCATGATTTCCTTCCATGGCTTTGCATATGAAAATAGTTAGATTTATGGGTCTGTAGTTACTTGAGTCTGTAGAGGACCCACCCTTGTGCAGGAGGGATGAAGGTTGCAATCCTCCATTCACTTGGCATGAAGCCTGTCTAGAGGCTACAGTTAAATAGTGATTCTGGTGGCCCTGATAGGTCATATTTCATGCTATGAGGGAGGCATCATGGAAAATTACCAGAGCCCACCGATGCAGTGTTCTCAGCCTTGGAGAGTGTATTGAAGACCTGTTCTCCATTGATAGTTGGGGTTGTAGTGGGTTATTGTCAAGGATATTTCTTGCGGGGTACTGGAGGTGGGGTAGAGGGAAGTAAAACTGAAGTTAAGTTTGTTGTATAGTGGATTTGCAATATCTTCTGGCTCTGAATAGGTTGCTCTTTTTACAATTAGTTCAATGCATTGTTGTGTATTTCCTTTTGAGGATAAGGACATAGCTGAAGAATACCTTGTGATTGTCGTTGGCCTGAGAAGCTATTTTTACATCAAATTTGGCTTTGCTGGACTTAATTAGCTATCTGAGTTGATTGCTTATATCAATAAGGAACATTTTGTATTAAACCTATAGGTGTTTGGATTCCATCAGTTTGGCTTGTTTGCTTAGTTTGTCCTGAGCTTCTTTTGGCTATTTACAGCTGTGTCAATACAGCCATTAAATGAATATACATGTTTTTTATGGACAATTCTGCATAGGCAGTAGTGTTCTCACAGTTTGCGGGGTGAGGGATTGGCATTTTGTTAGGGAGCCACTTCATAGTAGGAAATTTGCCTTAAAATAATCCCTAAAAAGTTCCAGGGTTAGCTGGGGTTCCAGGTTTTATTTTTATTTGAAAAAATATAGCTTTATGGATGACCTAACCAGTGAACACATTACATTAGGGGGGGGTGCAACAGTCTCCCATGTTTGTGTGAACCAGGATAAGGATATTAGCACCCTTAGTGGGTGTATGGTCTAGCTGGTTCAAGGTGTTTATGGTTACAAAGTCCAGGAATCTCTGGGTCTACATGTTTTGGGTCATGTTTGATTCCCAGTTTATAGTGTGTTAGTTAAACTTATCCATGAATATGGTTTTCCATTGAATGGGGAGTGTTTCCAGTATGTTTAAGTATGTATTATGGGTTTCCTGGGTCAAAGAGGGGGACCTATAGCTTGCAAGGATACAGTATGGGACTTTGCCTGTGGTAATCTGGATGTGGACAACCTCAAGCAGTTCACACTGTTGGACTTGTCTTGAGATGTCTTTGCTTTTGATGTAAATTGTAATACTTCTACCTTTTGTCCCTTTTTGTGCAATAGCTGGTCTAAATGTGTGGAAAGCCTTATAGCCCTGCACTGCTAGGGTGCTTTCTGTGATTTTAAACCATGTCTCAGAACTGCATAGAGGTCTACATTCTCCATTGTGGGATGGCTTGCAGGGAGTGGAATTTCTTGTTTCAGCTCTTAGCATCGAGCAGTGATGGAAGGTTTATCAGGTTGGCAATGACAATATTCTAAAGTGTAGAGGGGACAAGTGCAGAAAATTTTCAGCAAAGCACCATGATGTATTAATGATATCCTCTCATGCTGACAAATGTTGTACCCCCCTGAATGACACCAAAACTGAGTCAACCATTAAAATCAATTATACAAAAATGATTTGCTCACCATAATCATGCATCTGTGTTGTCTGTTTTTATTCTTCTTCAACTGATGGCTCTCGAATATGACCTTGGATTTGAATTCAGCCACTTCTAAAGACTTGACTTGAGCTCCACACCATAACCATTGTCCTCCTGTTTAGTTAGAATTACCTCAGATGGAGTTTGCCCTCTATTCAGACTACATCACTGTCTATAGCATACAGATGTGAAACAACAAATGATAACTGCCAGTAAAGTCGCAGTGGGACTCCATGAAAGAAGAATAAAGAAGGAAGAAAGGACAGCAGCTCATCAAAAGTCAAACAGTATGATACACCTCATGTCCAACTACCAGACCATGGAATAAAACATTCCAGAAAGGAAGGGGGTTGAGAAAGGATGAAAACAGACAACACAGATTCATCATTATGGTGAGTATGTAACTCTTGTATCTAATGTTGTCTTTTCCATCAGTTCCTCAACTAAGTGGACAGAGTCCCCAGCTAAGAAACCTCAAGGGTGGTCCTCAAGAATGTTACAGAGTACAGCAGAGCCAAATGCTGCTCTGTTTGAAGAAAGAATGTCCAATTTACAGTGAGTAACAAAAGTATGAGTGTTAGCCCAAGTGGCAGCTGCACAGATATCATCTTTAGAATTCTAGACCAGAAAAAGGAGGATGTGGCCACAGACCTAGTGGAATGAGCCTTATGACATTGAGGAAGAGTGAATCCATTTTCCCTATAGGCAAAAGAAATGCAATCAATGAGCCATTTGGCTAAGATCACCCTTGAAATGGATTTACCCAGTTTAACTTTAGAAAAAGAAAGAAACAGATGGTTTGATTCCTAAAAAAAACTTTCATTCTGTGGAGACAGAATCAAAGTTATCTGGGAACATTCAGAAAGTGCAGCATGTCTCCTTTGATGGAAATTTTTGAAATAAAACAGAAAGGTTGATGGATTAATTTAGAGCTGTTTTTGAAGCCAACTTGGTAGAAAAGAGGGAGTAATATGGAGAGACACTATGTTCTTATGAAAATTACATATGGTGGCTTAGAGGAAAGACCCTGTAGTTCTGATACCCACTTGGCCAATATGATCATTACCAGAAAAATAGTTTTCCAGAACAAAAACTTTAACTCCACTTTGGCAGGTGGTTCAAAGGGAGGGGGGGGGTAATTCAGGGCCTGAATAAGTATAGCTAAATCCAGTGGTGAAGTATAATCCTTAATAGGGTATTGGAGTAAGAAGGTACATTTGAGAAAGGCTTTGTATAATCTAGATGATGCCAGGGAGGAATGGTTATGTCCTACATGAAAATTTGAGACAGTTACAAGTTGCATCTTAATAACAGAACAAGTACACCACTGTTAAAAATGGAAGCAAGAAAATGTATGATAGATGAAACAGGTGCAAAAAAGGGTCTAATTGTCTCTAGAAAGTCTAAAGGGGGAATCTATTCCTTTTGTTCTTATACACCTTCCTAGAAGAATCTTTCTGAAAGGACAAGAGGATGCCTTTAACAGGGGAGGAAAACGTGGACTGTCTAGCCATCAATGGAACTGGAGAAACCATGCAGTCAATCTGAGGGCCCAAATGTCTGGGTAGGCCATGCCTGATGGATGAGAGAATAGATCCTGGTTTGGATCCAATGCCCAATGAGGGCACAACAGATGAGGCAACAGGAAGGGAAACCATACTTGTTGAGGCCAGAAAGGAGCAATGATGATTGCTTTGCACTTCCAGTGAGACACTTTATGCAGAAATGTGGAATTAGTGGGTTAGGGAAAAATGTGTATAGAAGCCCAGGGATCCACTTGTGAATCAGAGAGTCTCCTGATAACTCTGTCTCCAGAGGGATCAAAGCAGAATACCTGCTACAGTTGGAGCTGAGAGGGGAAGCAAAGAGATCTTAACATGGTTGGCCACATTGCCAGAAAATTGTTTCTGCCATCACAGGATTGAGAGACCACTCATGAAGGAGTAAGATAGACATGCTCAGTTTGTCTGTTAGCAAGATGGTCTTCCCTGGGATATGCATTGCCAAAAAAGAGCATCCAGAAGAGATCACCCATTGCCAGACTCTCACACCTTTTTGACAAAGGGCTTAGGATCAGGTTCCCCCTGGTTAGCTGATGTACCAGACTACTGATATATTGTCTGTCTGTATGGCAATCAACCCTGGAAAGAGAGCATCTTGAAACACTTGCAGTGCTAATAGGACTACTCTCATTTCCAAGACATTGATGTGAAGATTTGGCTCTAAGTGGGAACTAGCACCTTGGACTGTCTTTCCCAAGTAATGTCTCCCCCACCCTAGTTGGGAGGCGTCCTTAGTCACTGTAGCAGTGGGTAGAGGAAGAATAAAAAGACAGCCCTGAGAAACTTCTCCTGTGGTAGTCCACCATGCTATGTGCACCCTGGAAATGTTTGTAATTCAGATTGGCATATATGGTTGTACTGACCATTGTTCTGCAAGCATCCATTGCAGTGCTCTCATATAGTACCTTGCTAGGGGCACAAGAGTTATGGATGATGTCATAGATATGAGTAGTTGTAACACCAATCTCACTGGTGGGGAAGGAAGATAGAGGATGAGGATTGCTTGACACTGTAAAGTGTTTATTCATGTCTGTGGTAAGCCTGTGATTTGTGACACCGTATCTTGACAAGCATCACTTAAATCCAGGAGTTGGATGAGAGTGAGCTGAGACTTGGCATAGTTCACTGTAATGCCCAGATGAAGACATAGTTTGAACAAGTATAATCTGGAGGGGTTTGTTATATATAAAAGCAGTTGGGAGTTAGTATAAGATTATCTTTTACTCTGAAAAGGCTATCTGCCGAGGCGCTAGAGAGAACGATATCTATACATTGGTTGTGTATTACTGGTACTGTGAAATTGGTCTTCCAGTGGATTAAATTCTTTATGGTTGCTGTGGAGTCTTCCTTTCATGTGGTATAAGAAGTTTTTTCATCAGTATTTGTTGTGGTATTCATAATCTGGCTTCAGTCAGTAGAGGCTTGTTGGGAGCAGTTGTCCAGATATGGAAACACTTGGAATCCTATTAGTCTCATGTGAGCTGAAACCACCACCATACATTTCGTGAACACCCTGGGGGCTGTGGTAAAGCCAAAGGGCAGGGCCCTGAACTGATTTTGACCGGCTACCAGCTGGAATCATAAGTATATCCTGGAGTGCTTGTCTATTTTTATGTGATAGTACATATCTTTGAGCTCTATCCAACACATTCAATAATCCTTGTGCAATACCAGCAGAATAGACTAAATCATGACCATTCAGAACTGGAAGTGTTTAACATACTGGTTTAAATTGCTGAAATCTAAGATAGGCTTCAGGTCCCCATTGTTATTTGGCACCAAAAACAACCTTGAGTAGGTTCTGAATACTTTTTTTGTCTGGGGGTGGGACCATTTGGATGACTGTTTTGGCCAGACGTTTTTCTATTTCTGCAGCTGCTGATTTCCTCAAATTAAGTGGAACACTGGGAAGTTTTGAAGATTGATTGGGGGGCTGAAAATAAAAGGGTATGTATTAATCCTATGCATTTGTGTGTCTTTGCTGATTGTGGCCCAGGTTTCTGGGTGCAGAGATAAGAGTCCCCAGACTGCCTTCAGAGTGCAGCAGTCAGGCGACCTTTCAGGAGTGCAGGCAGAACCTCTCAGAGAAAGGACCTCTGAAACCCTGGTGTTGCAGGCCTCATCTTTCATGAGGGTATCCCCTGCCATTGGAGTTTTCCCTCCGCTGCAGTGGGATCTATCCCCATAGGAGTCTTGGGAATACCCAAGTGACTTATCAAACTATATTTTCCTATTACCTGTCTGGTTTCAGGAAAAGGACCTTGAGTTGTAGAAAAATGTATTCCTACAACAGATAAAGTCATTCTTTCTTGTTCACTCCTAGATAGGGTTTCTTTAACTTTGGGGTTGAATAAGGTAGATCCATCAAAAGGGGAAGTGATGACGGATGACTTGAAAGGCTCTGCAAAATCACAGACATGTATCCAGGCATGCAGTCTCACAGCAATTTCTGAACCAATGGCTCTTGAAGCACCTTCTGAGGTATAAGAAATGAGCCACATAGATGCATTTATTGGGGACTGTAGGGATGCCACTTGCAAAGAAACAATCTTCTTGTCCTTTGCAGACACTGACCCCAAGATGAATTTGGAAAACTCTTTAATCCATTCCCTCTTAAATATTGTGACATGAGCCAAATAGTTCAGTAACCTGAGAGTGAAGGTTGCTAACATGTAAAAATGCTTCCCAGACCTTTCCAATGTCCTGGACTCTGTACTGGTGGATGGATAGTAGAACTTTGTTCAGCAAGTTTTTTCTTGATGGCCACTGCTGCCACAATTGCATTACTGGGGGACCTTTGCTCGAGGAGACCTGATTCTTTGGTGCAACTGGGTACTTATCAGGTGTTTTGAGGATTGGCTCCAAGACATGTGTATCCTTCAAAGCGTGGTGGAAGATCCAAGTCCCCTATCTCATCAGCCAATGAAACTACACAGGACATAGCTAAGATAGCTCAGAAGGTCTCATGGAACACAAACTCCTCTTGGGAAAGGGGACTGGAAGATCAACCACCTTTCCAATTCCAAAGTTTGATTGCTTCATTAAAGGAGACATCCTGAAGGGGTGTTCTGGGGGGTCCTTTCCTCCTCATCAGATTCAGTGTCTTCTGTCAGGGATTTCTGTAGGAAAGCCAAGTGCCTCTTCTTACATGTATGCTTTTGATGGGGCTCCCTGATGGGATCCTCTGCACAGGACTCAGAAGTGAGAGCAGAGTCCTGAATGAGGACTGTCTCAAGGCTTGTATGGGCCAGCTGCAACAATGGGACAGCATGCAGGGGCTCAGGAATCAAGGAATACAATTGTGGAAGGGGTTAACCAGAGAGGGACAGTAAGTCTTGTCCCTGGTGGTGGAAAAAGATATTTCCACTACATTGAAGGCAAAAGACATGGAAAAAGAAAGGACCTTCCAGGTAGGAGCTGAGGACCACTTCCCAGGACAGCTCAGAGCATCACCATGGCTTTGCCTTGAAGGAGAAGTCAGGGCTGTGTTGTCCAATGCCAAGGCTCTGAGAGACAGGGATGACTCTAAGAATATCAAAGTTGAACCCAGCCACCCAGATCTAGAGCCAACACTACAGCTCTGAAATCCATCTGGCTCTCACTGAGTTGATGCCAACTGCATCAGAGATGTTGACAGAGTTGAAAAAGACCAAGCCTTTGGATATGGTGCAGACAAACTCAGGACTCTTGGATCTGGCAACTCTTAAACCGAAAGTCAGACTGGAGAAGGAGTCAACAATTGGGGTGGGGCCGCTTACAGGTGCATGGGTCCAATGGGAGTTAGAGTTGGTAAAACTCCCAACTGAATATGGACCCCGAGAAACTTCCTCATCACCCAGTCCAAATCTGCTTCAGTTAGGCTCCTAGACAACCTGAGAAATGATGTGGTAGAGAAGGTGGCCTGGATATACTTTGAGGGTTCTCCTGTAGGAATGGAGAATGAAGCCAAGAGGGTACCAGCTTCCAGGGAGAAAGTGTAATCAGAATATTTTGATTTTGCTGTTGTCAGACCAAACAGCCAGGTAGATCTAAAGGTTTGGAGATCTTTTTGGGTACAGCTGAACCTGAAACAGAAGAGGAAGAATGATAATTGATCATTTCTTAGCCTTCTTACCCTTTGTTGATGAACCCCTCTTAGTCTTCTCAGAAGGCTTTTTGGAAGGAAGGGGAGCTCAAGAAGAAAATTCAGAAGAGGTAGAGGGTAATATACACTTAAGTACTAATTTGTTGTGGTGTTCAACCAAAGCTCAGTAGTTATACCCCACACAAATGTCACATTCATCATCGAGATTAGATAAACCCACACAATAAACACACTCCTGGTAGACACCAGCATTAGGAATTTTATGCCCCCAGAAGGTGCATTATTTGAAAGTGGTTGGCTTGTTAGACATACTGAAGAAAACAGAAGAGAGTATGAGGGGAGAGAAGACTACCAACAATGGTAAAAAGCAGAGAAGAATTACCAGTGATGGTAATGAAGAAGTACCTTTGTGAGGTAATTCTAGTAGTAAGGGAAAAACACAGCAAATGGCATGAGGCCTGCAAGTTAGAAAGGATGGAAGTAAAATGATATAGTGAGGGGAGAGAAGACTACCAACAATGGTAAAAAGCAGAGAAGAATTACCAGTGATTGTAATGAAGAAGTACCTTTGTTAGATAATTCTAGTAGTAAGGGAAAATTACTGCAAATGGCATGAGACCTGTAATTTAGAAAAATGGATGGAAGCAAAATGACCTTGTTTACCAATCTGTCTATCTATCCATCTAACTATAACAACTAAGAGATGGGGGGGGGGGGGCAGAAACAAAAAGAATAGGTTAGAATGCCAGTAAAATATATAAAGGAACATGTATCCTTGCCACTACACCCGAGCTGTGGTAGACCACGTCTATTCGCTGAAGTAGTAAATGAGATCTGAGGTAGTGCTATCTAAACAGGAGGATTGTGGGCAAGGGGAGGAATTTGAGCTATGGAGCCAAGTCCTTAGATAGAAGTTGCAGAAGTCAAATCTGAAGTCAGATCCATCAGTTGAGGAATGGAAGAAAAGACAACATCAGATCTTTTGCTTATATAGGATGATAGGATCATAGAAAGTTACTTGGCTAATGGCCTTAGAGACTTTTTAAGCCTAGCCATTCATGCCCCAATTTTCTCAATTAGCAATACTCACAGATGAAAATGGCTTTTGTATATACCTGTGCATCTACAAGCTGCTCCTAACCATAAGGATACTGTAGCATCATCCTTGAAGAAGGCAGAGTACTACTGAATGCTAGGCTAATACCCAGCCTGGGACACATAATCAGGGAGTTCCAACATATTTCCATTCATATTCCACTCAGTGGTACATGGGATGCATTGTCGCCTCACAGCAAGAGGTTCTCTGGTTCGATTGTTGGCTGGGGTGCCTACTGTGTGGAATCTGCTTGTTCTCCTTGCATCCATGTGGGTTTTCTCTGGGTGCTCTGGTTTCTTCCCATGTTGCAAAGACATGCATCTGGAGTTTTTCTCTCCATGCCTCCGCTGAAAATTGGCTTTATTCCAAGTTGGACTTTGCCCGTAAACAAATGTTAAATAAATAAATATAATCCAGAGGTATGTTTCATTTACTCCTGCATACTGAGTCATATTAGTACATGTGGTTCAACGACCTCAATAATCTGGTGGATCCTGGTCCCTGAGAGGCAAATAATCATGGCTATCTCCTTACTCAGACTCATGAGTGGGATATCTTGCATTTGTTTTGATTGCTTTTGAGGTTAATGAGGACATCTGGGAAGACTTTGGTGTTTTGAAAGATTACATTTAGGAGCCTCAGCTAATGTGGGTCTATGTGTTTGGTCCATAGGTATTGTCGGTGTAGCATGTGTGTTTCTGGCAACCTATATGGTATAAATGCTTGTATGTGACAGCCTTGCCTCTGGTGGCATGGCATAACTATGTCTCTGACATACATAACAGTTTAAGAATTAAGTGGCTATCAGTCTACATTGCCTCAGGATGCCCATATCCAGTAAATGGGCTGCAGAGATACTAGCAAAGTACATATCCACATTTACAGATCATTATTATGTGATCTACAAAGGGATGGTACAAGAGGGGGGTGACAAGTGGTTAGCCTGGGTAAGAATCAAGGATAAGAACAAACTCATGAGGTATTGCTCCTGAATGTGCAAAGCAGTTGTTCTTTGTACAACTAATTGATGAGGAAATTTCAGAGGTAGTTTTTTTAGGAAATTTTAAGTTCTAAGTGCCTGCATCAGTACAGGGTACTGCTACCCACTGCTGCAAAATGGCATGCCGCATGCAAACACAATGCCTTAATATTGGTTCAGAAAAACAATAAACAACCAAATAACACAATGGCAAATCACAGTAAGAATACTCTAAGGATTCCTCAGTCAGATTCAGCACAGAATGAGACCAGGCTTCTCTCGCCATTAAAGTGCGGACCTAACCCTTCTAACTTTAAATAACTGAAACAGCCTGAAAGTGCAATAAATAATCAAAGCAAACAGTAATCGTAGCTGAAAAGGCATGAAATAATTGAATTACACATAACTTAAGCAGCAAATACTTAAAATAGGCAGGAATGCAGAATTCAACAATTTAAATTCACTAGCAGAACATCAGTTCTGTAAAATGATTTAAAGTGTAGTTTGCTTCTTCACTGCAGAATTCAACAATTTAAATTCACTAGCAGAACATCAGTTCTCTAAAATGATTTAAAGTGTACTTTGCTTCTTCACTTACCAGAAGCAAAACAATAGCATTAATCCCAGGTTGCTTCTCAAAAAGTAGTATTAACATAGATGTATGTGGGTTCAGTACATCTCTTTTAACAGATACCCTGGATGGAACCTACAGCAACTACACATAACAGAAAGCCAAGCTGCACAAAGGCACTGAAGAGGTTCTCAAGAAAACTGCAACCTGACTACTCAGTGAATTCTCATTCACACTACCCTATCAGAGATCAGCAGAACCCAATTATCAGAGATCAGCAGAACCCAATTATCAGAGATCAGCAGAACCCAATGTCCCTCTGCTCCTTCTCTCAACAGCAGCAAAACAGAAGCCACAGTCCCACGCTATTTCCTGAAAAGCAGTTCCTAGGCCCACCAGGGATTGATAGCCTAGTCCCAGACGTTACAGATTTTAAAAGTAAGATGAAAAAAAGGGTTAATATTTTGAAATTCGCAGTGTGTACTAATTGAGTGGGATGGTAAGAAATAGAAAATAACTCAAACTTTAAGAGTCTAAGAAGAGTTATTTCAGTTGATATCTCAGTGTCAAGTAAAGTGAGCAGATTAGATGAGACTGAGATGAGTGTCCAAAGGCAAATGTACAGCAGAGGCGGGCAGCTGAAAAAAACAAGTTTAAAATCACAAGAGAAATGGGGGTTGGGTGGAAAAATCATATACAGTCAGACAACAGAAGAGTCACACAAACAGTTCATCTAAATAATAATGCAGCTAAATATTTACAGCTAAATAAGAAAGCCTGTAAGCTATAGCTTCTCCCATTAATTAGCTAGATTGGATTCTTCCCTGACTTGAACCAATAACTTCTAAAACTCCAAGAAGAAAAGGGTAAAGAAATAAAATAAAATAAAAATAAAACAAACTGAACAATAGGACTGAATAAATGAATAAATAAATGAATGAATGAATGAATGAATGAATGAATAAATAATGGAAGTATTCAATCCTGAAAACAATAAATCCAATCCAAAATCGAATGCAGTCAGACTACAGCAAAGTTGCACAGCACTTCAGCGAAACAATGTTAATTGTGCTGTTCATATTATTAATGCATATAATTGTACATATCATGATTGGTGGCTGTATACAAAAGTTTATATCCATTTGGGATTCTCTTTAGTTTATTTTCTTTGTACTATTAGTTACTTATTTTTGTTAGGTGTCATTTTCTCTCAGTGCCTGCCAGCCATCAAGTCTCCTCAATCTGTTTCAGGTCTATTTGTGCCAGTGTTACCCAGCAAGAGCCAGCCAGAAGAACAATTATCTAGGCAGTCATGAGAGGGAATTATGTATCTGCCTGTGCCCTCCCACATGATTGCTTTTGAGAAGGAGGACCCCTTCCATTGCAAGAAGTAGGCTGGCTTGCCCCCCATGTTAGGACCATATGATGGCCATTGTAAACTGCCATCTACATGTGGAACTATACAGTATTCTTCCCCCAGTAGCCCATATCACACAATGCATAGATTATGAAAGTAATGTGCTAGCCCTGACCCTGCTTCCTGACAGCTGATATGAGCACCTAAGTCAATGCTGTGGTCTTCAGCTCCTCAATACCTGTACATGTGTATTCCCTCACACATACAGACAAGAGCTACCATCCCTGGCTGGGCAGACCCTGCTCACATCCCTCTGTTCTATGGTTATAGTACCGTGCAAGCCACCTCTTTCTTGGGAGGAAATTAGCTGAGCAGAAACCACCACACTCATTCACAGGATGGGCAGACTATCACAAGCCACGCAGCTCTATTCTCCTTCTCCCTCTCAAACTGCTAAATGTGCATGGCCATCTACGTTTCAGTCAGAGCTTCATCCTTGTATGTCACAGACCTTGGTATTTCTAGCATTTATTACTATGTGTTAAAGTAGGCTGTTCCACAGCCTATGAAATACTTGATCTGTTTTCTCTCTGCAGTAATGGCGTATTAAATTACTTGTCATTGCAAACTTTCATGTATAATAAGGCTACTTGCTTTAGGTCAGCATTCTGACCTCAGTGTATAAACCACTGTGTTGTCATGAACAGAGTCTAAGTGTAACTATCTGTCACATATATACTTGTATACGTTTCAAGAGTCTCTGGCTTAGAAAATGGGTAGCAAGCTTCTTTGGCCTAGCCCACCTACTCGATTAGCAAACAATCAGTAAATACCACCAGAAGGTCAGCAGAGAACAAGCAGGGTGACAGTAAACATTGTGGTACTGCTGGCAAAGTTATTGCAGTCATGGGCTGCAAAATAAATGTTACATAACAAAGTTACTTATTTGTACTGCTTATAATAAAAAAGAAAATAATAATAATGTCCCAAGTTCACTTTTTTGTACTTTTTTTCCTACAAAAGGATGACTCTTGTCTCTTGTAATACTGGGCACTACTTGTTCTCTTGTAGTGACAGAAGAACTCAGAATTTACTGATAGGGTAATCTTCTGACAATTCACTCAGTTAAAGCTATTAAAAGAACAGAAAATTAACTTGTACATTCAGTGACATAAATCAATACCTCAGCTGCAGAATAATGCTGTATAAAGTAGTTGGGCTATGGGTGACAGACAACAGATATTGGCATGCATTGGACTAATTCTCTGATCATCATCTGTCTGGTTTACTTTCCCTTTGTATTTTTTTTTTCTTTTTTCTGTATTCTTTGCTGTTCATGTAACTCATCATTACTTTATTAATTAGTTGCACAGCACAATGGCACACCACTTAGCATTGTTACCATACAACATTTCATTCTCTAGTTCAGTTCTTGTCTAGATTGCCTTCTTTTTGGAGTCTGAATGTCCCCCATGTGCCAGTGTCTTTCTCTGATAGCGCTAGTTTCACATTACAAATATGTGCAGTAGGAGAAATGATATTTCTGCAAACAGATAGTAGTGCATAATGTGTGTGTGTGTGTGTGTGTGTGTGTGTGTGTGTGTGTGTGTGTGTGTGTGTGTGTGTGTGTGTGTGTGTGTGTGTGTGTGTCTGCATGTGTCTGCTTGCATCTGTGTGTCTGTGTGTGTGAGTACGGTGTTCTACAAGTGACTGAATCCCAAGTGTTCGATGATTACTGACTCTAAGCCTCCAGTGCCTTGTAGCTCAAGTACACTGCTGCTCGCCTTATGCTCAAACTTGAATGTTGACTTCAAGTAAGCAGCTGCTACAGCTTACCCAGACACATCATTGAAGTTCAAGTGAGGTAAGTTTGTCACCTGTGCTGAGAGAGTGGGAGGGGCTAAAGTGTAGAACAGGGCAATGGTTAGGAAGGGGGGTAGGTTTAAGGAGTGGGAAGGGAGTTTTCATGTAAGGGAGTAAGAAGAGAGTCTTAGTGTTAGGGAGTGAGAATGCGATTTTACGTTTAATGAGGGGGAAGAAAGTCTTAGAGTCAGGGAACGGGAGGGAGATTTTAGGTTTATGGAGAGGAATGGGAGTTTTAGGGTTAGGAAGCAAGAAGGATGTTTTATGGTTAAAGTTAGGGTTTTGGTAGGATTATACAGTTTTATAAGAATTGGTGCTAAGGAGGCTAAATAGTTATTTGAGGTCAAAGCAGATGGAGTTAGACACTTGCCATTTTCAATCAGCAGTTGACACAGAGCAAATGTGTGCCACGAGCAGTTAGTATGCAAACACATTTAGTAAACCCATGTGAGTCTGTGGATGTGTGTGTGTGTGTGTGTGTGTGTGTGTGTGTGTGTGTGTGTGTGTGTGTGTGTGTGTGTGTGTGTGTGTGTGTGTGTACGTGTGTGTGTGTGTGTGTGTATGTGTGTGTGTGTGTGTGTGTGTGTGTGTGTGTGTGTGTGTGTGTGTGTGTGTGTGTGTGTATGTGTGTATGTGTGTACGTGTGTGTGTGTGTGTGTGTTTGATTTTTCTCCCTTGAGTTCGCTGTGTATTAGGATAGAATCTAGTTGCCCGAAGCCTTGAAATGGATTAAGTAGGTAATCAGAAAATTGAATGATTAGATGAAGGAATGAATGAATACATTACTTACGGGATATGAGAAGAGTTAGGAAAAAAGGTGAAAAAGAATAAACTGATTTGTATAGTATTCTTCCTGTGAAATACGGTTTATTTTTTTTTTTAATTTTTAATAGTACAAAAAAGAAAAAAAGCCTCACTTAACCTTTAACAAGCATGAATAATTAATTATGACCTTTTCTGTAAATGCATATTTTTTGTGAAAAAGATTTGAGATACTGAAAAAATGTTATGTGCATATCCACTAAATAATTTCCATCTTTGTTTTTAATTATAATTCTGAGTTATACTGGGCCTATATCACATAGTTGAAGTTTAATAACTTTGAACATGGAATGTTTGAACCATCCTGTTCGAAGTTAAAAAAACTTTGACTATGGATAAAAAACAAACAAAAAAGAAAAGAAAACAAAATAAACTGTTGTAAGCAGGGGAGCAAGCCCACCTGCATCCCCCACATGGGGGGCTGCACACCCACACCCCCCGCTACTTAAATATACCAACTCCAAGATTGCACCATATTGAACAAAACAGAAACCTCCCCTTACGGAGATTTCCGTTGAAATGCACAAATGTCTGCAAATTCAAACTTATGGTCTCGTCCATATGAGGTTCGAACTTGCAGAAGTTCGACTGTTTGATAGCAACCCGTTATCCTCACCTGCTAGAAAAAAAATAGTAAGGAATTACAACCCATCTTCCACATAATGGCAATGTATAAGATATGTATCAGATATTTCATACTTTCAGTCATGTACATTATATGCTATTTATACTATCTGTGTGTGTGTATATATATATATATGTATATATATATATATATATATATATGTATATATATATATATATATATATATATATATATATATATATATATATATATATATATATACATATATATATATATATAGGTAGATAGATATGAACAGGAAAGAGTTTTCTACATGATATGACCCTAACCCTCCCCCCCCAAAAAAGAAAAGCAGAATACGTTCATTGGAGAAAGGAGAGTCTGCATAAGGCATATCAGCACATAAAGGCAGCAGAATTACAGGACTCAGCTGATGCATAACACACCCCCCACAGCACTGTTGAGGTACAGGTTTTCCCAAGAAGAACAAATATCTTTAATTCCCACTAATGGGGTGATCAAAAAAATTTAGTTGCAGTTTATTTGTCACTAATGGAGTTACTTCTCAAATTACTCTAATATCTTCAGGGAAACCAGTCTATAAATAAATGTTTAATGGTGAGTGGTACATATAGCACAATCCATATAGATGCTATACATGATTGCCACATCTTCAGGAATTTAATCAGAGTAATAAAATATCAGGTGCAGTCAAGTGCATCTCACAAACCAACTTTCCTAAATGCAGTGCAGGATCAGAGTTAGGAATGTCATTAAAAGTTTGATACCGGAGTTTTTTTTGGTGTGGATATATAATTTGCTCTGTGCACTCTGTGTGTGTGTGCGTGTGCGTGTGCGTGTGCGTGTGCGTGTGTGTGTGTGTGTGTGTGTGTGTAGTGTGTGTGTGTGTGTGTGTGTGTGTGTGTGTGTGTGTGTGTGTGTGTGAATATGTATAGCTATATCTAATCTATATCTATCTGTATATATATATATATATATATATATATATATATATATATATATATACATTTATATATATAGTTAGCAAGCAGTGCTACTTCATTTGGTTGTTGAATGTGTTTTTAATGTGATGGAATCCTAATGAATCTGTATGGGATGAAAGCACTTAGTTTTTTTATTTTTTTAATAAAGTAGAGATATATCATGGATGGATTTTCCTGTGTTTTTTAGCTTGCTTAATTTGTTTATTATGGTTCCAATTAAATTTGTGAGTTCCCATCCATTGACCTAAGTTACATTTGAAAAAGAATCATAAGCACAGAAAGCAATAACACTAAACAGGAATAATTCACATATTGTGAAGTTAAGAACTAATTATTAAGAAGTTATGCACAGATAACTGCTTGAATGAACTTTGCTTCTCCAGTGACTTGGCAGAAATCATGGAATCTTTGAAAGATATATAAAGTACTTAATCAATATTCCTCGGTTAGTTCAGATGATGTCCCATGCAGAATGAAAGCACTAAGCTAACTGTTGTATAATAAAGTATTTTTTAACTTCATTGGATGTGAATTATTCCTGTTCAGGACTGTTGGCTTCTGCATTTATAATTTTTTTTTAGTTCTCTAATGCAGAAAGAGGATTTTTTTCACATTTGAATAGAGTTATGGATGATCTTTTTTCACATGAAGGGAAACCTGCTCCAGAGCAAGGTGATTCTTTGATTCACATAACTGTACCTCTATCACATCCTGTTTATGTCACACACAAGGTTTAGGTCCTTAGATCAGGTATTATTGATGCTACTGTTTTGCAGATATGCAACAGATCCATTAGTGTGGGATCAAAGGATGCCTTGTAACCGAGGCATATATAGTCACATAGTATACTGTAGGAAGCTGAGTCCAGGGATAAGTGTTTGAGATGGTCTAGATAGGACATGTTGTCTACTTATTTTATTGTTTTTGTAAGTAACCTCTGTGGTCTCTTCAGCTTTTCCAAGTGCCTTGTCAGGCACATGCCAAAGGGTGTGTTGTACTTGATGACCGGTCTGATGGGAGCTGACTACAGTGGACCATCCTCCTTACACCTGGACACCATGCCCTTATAAGCTGTACAGTGTAGTATAATTTTCTCACCACAGTAGCCATGTGGTAGTCAATCTTCAGGTTACTTTCAACATGCTTTCCCAGATCCTTGACCACTGTGTTTACTTTTACGGTTCTGCTATCAAGGTGGTAACTTCCATGGGTGGCTATCCTTCCAAAGGGTACTATTATCCTTTTTTCACATTCCGTTTTAGCCCGTGGCTCTGGTACTAGATGTTAATCTGTGCCAGGCCTAATAATAACTGAAAATTATTATTGAATTTAACAGCAACTCTATAACAAAAACAATATTCAAGCATTAAGGTTACTATTTGGTTTAAGGACAGGGTTAGTATGGTGAGTGATGGAGATAGGGTTAAGGTCTGTGCTAGGGTTAGGATTAAGGTTTGCATAGTAAGAATACTGCATTGGGGCCTCACCTCTTTGCAGGTTAGGCTTAGCACGCATTATTGAGGTGGGCAGGGGGTGACCTGACCTTGCCCTGCTTCGACCTTAATCCCACATTGTACTTTGAAATGTAACACAGGGTCCTCACAAGACAAACTCAGACACACAAACACACACACTACAAATAATACAATTATTTATTTAATATTTGTTGACCAGGAAAGTCCAACTAGGACAGAGCCTATTTTCAGCGGAGGCCCAGGGAGGAGTGCTCCAGGAGCATGTCTTTGGAAAATCTAGTCCTTTACCATTCCCCTATCCTAAATCTAAACTACAAACACCCTTACCTTAATACCCAGTCACACACATACACACTCTAACCCTTCCCAGTCCCCACTCTACTATCTTAACATTCGACAATCTCAACCAACCCTAGTGTTTGTCAAACAAAGCAAAACTCAACAAAATATATGAAAACCATATAATATAAAGGTGCTAGTGATAATACTGAGCTTGTGTTAGGTTGACAGCTGTCTTGTCAACTGCATATGGTTGACAAGGCAGTTGATCAAGGGATGTGCAAAATTGTGCAAATACAGAGAATGTTAAATTTGCCCTTATCCTATGTTTGTGGGATCTCAGAATTTGTATATATAATTAATAAGGGGAGTAGTGGTGTACAGGGGGGTAAACAATGTTTTATAGAAATGAGATTTTGCATTCCCTGAAGCCATTTCTGGGCACATGTGTAATGTTAAACTGGTTACATTGTTTTTAATATTTTGTGGTCAATATTATTACAGTCGATGTTGGATTGGGTGTTTCAGATTAAATATAGTACACATATATCTATCTATATATATATATATATATATATATATATATATATATATATATATATATATATATAGGCTCACTATTAAAATGTTGGCATAGCAGATGTTCGAATAGTTCATATGTGTGCCAGACATGTAATTGAATGGAATATTTGCGAATGGTCTGTGCATTCGCAAATATAACATTCGATTATGTACAGGGATCGTGGTATAGTGCGGTAAGGGAAATATATCCCTTTCCTCACTGTAGTGCGGTCTGAAAGTTGGAATATATAGTTAGCAGGGGTGTGGGAGGGTGCAGGGTGGCTTGTCCCCCTGCATAAACGGGATGTTAGGTTTCCTAGTTAGGGAATTACAGGAAGGGTGGGATTGCTTTTAAGTCCCAGGGGGGCCCCCATACTAAGTTATGACAGGGTCATTATGTGGCCCAGACATTTGCCTGAGAGATACTACAGCAAAGTATAAGGCACTTACAGACTGGTAGACTTGCTATAATAGTAGTTACAAGTCTTGTTCATGGTGCAGATCAATGGAAAAGCAGATAGTGTTGTCACCTCACAGCAAGACGTTTTCTGGTTCAATTCTCGGCAGTGGTGCCATCAGTTCTGAGTCTGCCGGTCCTCCCTGCTTGGATGGATCTTCTTCAGGTGCTCCAGTTTCCTCTCACATTACAAAGGACTAGACCTTGTAAAGTGGACATAGGTATGAGTGTGCATGAGAGTGAGTGGTATGAAAGAACAACAGTAGCAGCACTAGCCACCTGGTGTTGAGAACTTTGGCTCTTGATGATTGTCACTTCTGAAGTGACACCCTGACCACATGTGCAAAAATGGGAAAGAAGTTGTAGACCGATGGATTGTGCTAGTGGCTAGTTCAGTTTAATTAGTGACTTCAGCTTCACATCTTTTGTATGGCCTATTTTGTTGGCTGACCCTCCTCCCATAGTTGTCAGGTACGGTTGCTCAGGGTTCAACAGAGTTTTCAACCCAAAAGTAGTTTGATTAACTATTTGATCTTGCGTACTATTACAGTTTTTGTCTCAGGAGATAAGACCATGAATAATTTGTAGACTGATAGAGGTACTACGGTCTATGTTTTCTTTTGCTTTTCTTAATGATGTGGGGTTTATGGCAGTTGTGGAATAAATAGTCTCCACCTCCATAAACCTCCGTTCTAGTAACAAACAACTTCTTAATATAACCAAGCCCAATAAACAAACTGAAAAAAGCCTTTATTCTTACTCTATTGCCAAACTATGAAATGCTCTCCCCTGGATTTTCAAAAGCTTGCACGGTGTGCAAGATTGGTGCAGGAGCTCAAGCAGGCAATATGTCTGCCGTGCGATCCAGGAACAGCCTGCAGGGGCGTGCACAAGCGCTCCTACACTAATCCTGCATGGACTAAGCCCTGGTATGCAAATCACCCCATTTGCAGGTGAAATCCATGCAAATGAGATGACTTTGCAATCCAGGAAGCTTGCAACAGTCCGTGAAAGACTAGTGCTATCTGCAGAAATATACTCGGTTAGTAACCGAGTACATTTCAGCAAAATACAAAATGTAGTGATGACAGCTCCAAATAAAGGCTGCATATCATGTAGTAAGCATGTCAATGCCAAGTATAAGGTCATTGGCATTGCAAACATAAAAAAAATACAAAAATCAACTTTTATTTTTTTTAGCCGATCTCGGCTTTTTAAGCGTAGGGCAGCTGCATGCAAATGGGATCGAGGGGAAAATAATAAAATAAACCCAAAATAAGCATTCTAACTAAAATCACTATTCTGCCATACAAGTCAATGGCAGGCAGAAGACAACCTGGCCAGTGAGTAGTGATTGCTAAGGTGGGAGGCTCAGTGTGAGACATGTAACTATGCATTTGCAGCCAGTTCTATGCAAATGAGGGGGAGGATAATGAATCCCAGTTTTCCACAACATGTGAGTCAGGTCCCAACAGTTTAAGACTAGGAATAGCTTGGTGCAAGCCTAGGAGTTAGGTGACATCATGGGAGTGTGCGTCAGGCATACTGTATGTGGATTGGTGCCCTATGGCTCGGGTTTGCTCCTAGCTTAGCACAGCTAAGCTAGGCATGTGTGTCTAAACTTGCTTAGCACTCTATACAAAGCCTAAGCGGGTGTGCGCACCATGCACTGGGTTTTACAGGAAGAAAAAAGAGGTTAAACCAGGAAATAGCAGCAGTGTGCACGTTTGAGCACTCTATTTGTGCGGCGCACACGGGCTTAAACAGGAAGGCAATGGGAAGGGAAAACAGCAGTATGAAGGTAACCAAGAAGAGCTAGCTTAGCTGGCAGGTGAAATGTATCAGAATCAGCCAATTACACAGGCAGCAGACCAGCCCAGCTCAGATCACTACTATAAACTAAGCAAACACCTCTCCCTCTGGCTTTTCCCACACTCTACACCACCGGTGTAAACAAGCGGGAAACTTTTAACACTCACAACATCAAAAGGATAGGGGCTGCAATAGCTATCATACAACCTGTGGAAGAGGCTGAGGGTGGTGAGGATGTGAATGCTGTCGACCAACCCACAGTGAGGAGATGGAGAAGAGTGTACAGACCCAGGTAACCTACCCAGGGCTACATGAGCTGGAGATAGTGGAGCGCTATAGGGTCAACAGTGACCTCCTACAGCAAATCGTTGAGCTGTGCCACCAACGCCTGACACACAGAACTAACAGAGGGAAACCCATCCCAGTGGATACCAAGGTATGTGTAGGCCTATGAATACTAGCTACAGATACCTTCCAAAGGCCAACTGGGGATATCATGGGGATTTCACAGGCATCAGCATCCAGGGTACTCCACCAGTTCCTGGATGCCATGTCAGCACATGTCGGTGAGCATGTATATTTTCCCAGCACCCGTAAGGTGTTATCCAGGAATATGTAACTGTTCCACCAAATAACAGAATACCCTGAGGTAGTGGGTGCAATGGACTGCATGCACATACACATCAAAGCACCACCTGGTGACCGGGGTAGGGTCTACATCAACCACAAGGGCTTCCCCTCCATCGACTGCCAGGTCTTGTGTGATGCCCAGGGCATAACAATGAATGTGTGTGCTGCTGCCCTAGAAGCTATCATGATTCCCACAGCTGCCATCTGACGCAGCTGTACCAGAGATTTGCCAATGGGGACATCCCTCATGATCACCTAGTGGGGGATGCTGGATATGCACTGGAGCCATGGCTGATGACACCCATCAGAAATGCACACACAACCGAACAAGAACTCCATAATGAGGCACACACACAGACCAGAATTATAGTAGAGCATGTGTTTGGGATGCTCAAGTCACGGTTCTGGTGCCTGGACACATCCGGTGGAGCCTTGCAGTACTCACCATCTACATGCACCCAACTTGTCCTTGTATGTGCCATGCTACACAAAAATATAATCCTGTGGAAACAGCTGCAGCAGGAACAGCACTGGGCAGAGCCACACAGCCCCCCACCATTGCCAAGGCCTGCACAGGCATAGAGTGACTCAGAGTAGGAACAATCTGTGCCTGCCCCAGTAGGCAGAAGGAGGCGTGCTCAGTATGCCCTGGCATTCACAAAGAGGCAACATAGCACATACACTGACATAGGAGGGGCACAGGGAATAACACCTCTCTCCGACTCTCACATACAGTAAAAGGGATGCTAAACATTACACTACCTGTGCCTAACCATGTGTAGGGAGTGTACTATGTGCATCCAACATAGGCAGCCCTGCAGCACCACCCTCAATACTGGTACATCCACAAGGAAAGTGACTAACACATGCCAGTCGCGGGGGGGGGCACAAACCCAATGACAGTCACAGCTAGCAGGACAGGTGTAGACAAACACAAACAAAGGCTGTGTTATGGCCTCTGAATGAGGCCTATGGGTAACCTCCCTGCCCCAGGCCTACACAAACAGACTACAGCAGGTCAGGCAGTGGGATGTCAGTTCTGAAGGGTAGGAAGTCAGAAACTATTATGTAGGAAATTAAAAGCTAAGATCTGTAGTACACTGCTATGCCTCTGGCCAGCACGACAGGTAAGACTACAGACTGAAATAGAATACCCGACATACCAGTACAGTCCTAGCAGATGTGTACAAGTGTCAGGTGTGCCCCCCCATCCGACATAGAAATGTAGTCACAGTCAGGTGTGCCCTGCCCCCAATCCTGTGTAGAAACGTAGAAATAGTCAGGTGTTCCCCCCATCCTATGTAGAAATATAGTACAGTCAGGTGTTCCCCCCCACAATCCTGTGTAGAAATGTAGAAATAGTCAGGTGTGCCCCCCCATCCTACATAGACATATAGTAACAGTCATGTGTGCCCCCCCCCCACAATCCTGTGTAGAAATGTAGAAATAGTCAGGTATGCCACCCCATCCCACGTAGACGTATAGTAATAGTCAGGTGTGCCCCCCCCCACAATCCTGTGTAGAAATATAGGAAAAGTCAGGTGTGCCCCCCCATCCTACATAGAAAAATAGTAACAGTTAGGTGTGCCCCCCTCACAATCCTGTGTAGAAATGTAGAAATTTTCAGGTGTGCACCCCCATCTCACATAGAAATATAGTAGCAGTCAGGTGTGCCCCCCCCACAATCCTGTGTAGAAATGTAGAAATAGTCAGGTGTGCCCCCCCATGCTATGAAGACATGTAGTAACAGTCCATGCCAAATGATCGACAGATACCCTGCAGAGACAGCATGCTACCTATAGGTGTACAACACAAAGGTCAGCACTGCAGTACAAACTACCTGGACTTGATCCACACATTCAATACAGACGACCATACTGGGCATGCCCACACACAGAATAATGAAGGCAATGGCAGTCAACAACATACTGAAAGGTCATACTGTGCATGCTCACACACTTAAACACATGAAGGCCATGTCTGTAAACATCAGTGGACCAGACACATCCGGCTGCCGCAGATGTTAATGCAGACACTCATCAGTATGCACCACACATGCTTTGCACACACAGTGGATAGGAATACAGGCATATATGTAAGGACAACACAATTCAATAAGCCAAAGGTAGACATACATAGATGTGTGGAAGAGGGTGACTGTGACAAGGAGCCATCCAGGGCTCTCCCACCCTGCACACACCCAAAGGGCCACAACCACACGAGGGTCTGATGTCGCACACTGCAAATACTAACCATCGATATGTGTCATCATTACAGAGTATGTGGTGCATGTGCCAGCTGTGCAACATGACTGTTCAAGGAAGTAGTCATCTAGCAGCTGTATACACATACCTGTGGAATATGACACAGGTTGAGCCCGCATATGGCGTGTCAACCCCTGGATGAATGGGTTATGGCTCATGCACACACAATACTCTCCCCATAGCCCCACTATGACAAGCCTGCTGAGGTCATCTACTGTGAAATACACCTTTGGGAGAGGTGTACCCCAGTAATCTCCATGGCACATCCCATAACTGCATACTGCTGTAGTGTGATAAATGAATTAGGTAGGAGTTCTAACCCCAGCCTTGGCAACTGTATGTGTGTCTGTTTGTGTATAGAGCAATGCTTTTTAGGGTGGTCACTCTCCCTACAATTGAAATGCTCTACTTTGATAAGGCTGCTGATGTCATCCACCTAAAAATACATCCCTGGAAAGATTGTATCCCAGTAATCTCAGTGGTGCATCCCATAACTGTGTACTGCTGTAGTGTGATAAACTAGTTAAGTAGGAGTTCTAACCCTAGTCTTGGCAACTGTGTGTGTGTATACCTGACTCTGTCTGTGTATAGAGCAATGCTTTTTAGGGTGGTCACACTCCCCGCAATTGAAATGCTCTACTTTGGTAAGGCTGCTGATGTCATCCACCTAGAAATACATCCCAGGAAAGGATGTATCTCAGTAATCTCGGTGGTGCATCCCGTAACTGCCTATTGCTGTAGTCTGGTAAACTAGTTAGGCGGGAGTTCTAACCCCAGCCTTGGCAACTATGTGTCTGTCTGTGTAATGCTTTTTAGGGTGGACACACTCCCTACAACTGAAATGCTCTACTTTAATAAGGCTGCTGAAGTCATCCACTTAGAAATATATCCCTGGAAAGATATGCATCCCAGTAATCTCCATGGCATGTCCAATAACTGTGTACTGCTGTAGTGTGATACAATATTTAGGTAAGAGCTCAATTTCCAGACATGGCAACTGTGTGTGTGTCTGTGTAGAGATCAATGCTTTTTAGGGTAGTCACACTCTCTACAATTCAAACGCTCATCTTTGGCAAGGCTGCTGATGTCATCCATCTAGAAATACACCTCTGGGTATCTACAGCCCCGTAATCTCCAGAGCACGTCATGCAACTGTGACCTGCTGTAGTGTAATAAATTAATTAGATAGCTGTTCTAATCCCAAAGATGGCAGGTGTATGTGTGTGTGTGTCTGTGTAAAGAGCAAAGCTATTTAGGGTAGTCACACTCCCTACAACTCAAATGCTCATCTTTGGCAAGGCTGCTGATGTCATCCATTTAGACATACACCTCTGGGAAGCACATAGCCCAGTAATCTCTGTAGCATGTGCCATAACAAGCCACTGCAAGCTAACATCCTCTAATCTCCTCTCTGACTTCTTACCCTGAGCGTGCAACAAACGGGACTTTTGAAACCCTCCAGGCAAACAGCCACTACTGTTGAATCCAACCAGCTTTCAACCTACAACGGCCATTGCAAGCTAACATCCCCTAATCTCATCTCTGATTTCTTACCCCTGGCATGCAACAAATGGGACTTTTGAAACCCTCCAGGCAAACAGCTGCTGCTGTTGAATCCAACCACGTTTCAACCTCCAGTGGCCATTGCAAGCAAACATCCCATAATGTCCTCTCTGACTTCTTACCCCGGGTGTGCAACAAATGGGACTTTTAATACCCTCCAGGCAAACAGCCGCTACTGTTGAATCCAACCACCTTTCAACCTCCAATGGCCATTGCAAGCTAACATCCCTTAATCTCCTCTCTGACTTCTTACCCTGGCCATGCAACAAATGGGACTTTTGAAACCCTCCAGGCAAACAGCCGCTACTGTTGAATCCAACCACCATTCAAACTCCAACGACCATTGCAAGCTAACATCCCCTAATCTCCTCTCTGACTTCTTACCCTGGGTGTGCAACAAACGGGACTTTTGAAACCCTCCAGGCAAACAGCCACTACTGTTGAATCCAACCACCTTTCAACCTCCAACGGCCACTGTATGTTATTACTGAATAGAGTTGCTGACCATTATTTTGAACTGGACAAGTGAATTAATTTTCAGTGATGCTTTCCTGCCTATAGACTAGGAATGCCAGCAGCTCAAACAATCCAGGCCCATAGCTTCCTTGGTGCTTCTTATACCGTCACTCCTCTCCAGCCTTGATCTTGAAATACCTCTTACCTTACCTAACTCCACATCTATGGTGTATGAGCTTCTGCCTGTTAGTAAGCAGCTAAATTTATTAGAGTGAGCCTTACTTTTTCTGTATTCAGACCGGTAAGTCTCCAACCTGTCTCTGACTGATTGCTTCCAGCCATACAAGCATTCATGGTGGTGCTTCCTGCACCTTTCGCCCTGCAGGCTCACTCCACTCCCCTACCCTGCCCCCAATTCCCACCCACCCTCACTACTCCTACACTTATTGTAGCCTCAAGTCCCCCCTTCCATCCAGCCAATCCAGTTACATCACATCATTATCCCCTCCCTTTCACCTCCTTCTAAACTTAATCACCCCCTTCCCATTCCAACCCATAAGGTCCCATAGTCATTACTATACTCCACCCTGTTACCATCTCATAGCCCCATATAATCCTACATCCTCTTCCACACGTACCGTCTAACCATTCATGTATATCTAAATCACACCATGTTTCCTCCACTGTCTCAAATCCTTCTCTCTCCCACCATACTTCTTCTAATCTCTTTATACCATTCTACCTCTTATTCCTCTCACAAACTTCATTCCTATCCCCCACCATCTCCACCAACTCCCAACCTCCAGATTCCACTTTCACACCATATCCTCCGCTCTACTTCAACCAAACCCACTTCACTACATCAAGCTAAAACGTTTTCCCTCCCCAATAAAACGCCAAATATCCAAAGCTATATTACACATCCCACAAAACTCAAGGAATAAGCCTAAACCCCTGCTCCCATTCCCTTTTAGCTGCCTATGCTTAGCAGGTGACATACACCCCAACCCAGACCCTACTACCAACAACATTCCAACTCCCCTTACTGCTACTAATATTGCCAACCCTAAATTTCTCAAACTCATAACCATCAATGCCCAGAGCCTAAAGAACAAAACAGTCCACTTCCATGCCTGGCTATACCATACCCTTCCTGACATAGTAGCTGTCTCAGAGACATGGCTAAAACCCAATATTTCTGACTTGGAAGTCCTTCCCCCTGGATTTCAAGCTCTCAGATATGACCGCCTAAATAGGAAAGGGGGATGAGTAGCCTTAATCTACTCTAGCCTACTCTCCCTCACTCCCTACCAAAACCCTATTCCTCAATTCTACAATGCCGAACTAGTCATAGGAATACTCAAAATAAATAATTATAAAAGCATTTGCGTTATAGCCCTCTACATCTCCTCCTGGAAATAATACTCCTACACTCAAAGACATTTTATTATGGGCCTCAACCAGTATTAAGCTTGATACACACATCGTAGTAGATGTAAACATTGACTGGAACAAAATTAATAACAATAATCCCACCATCTCAATCAACCTATTTAATTTCAGTCAACTTACAAATTCCATTACCAGACCCAATAAAAACAACCCCCCTGGCTCCATACTTGACTGGATCCTGATCTCTCACACAAATAAAATCTCCCATAGTGGCACCTTACCAGACTCCATTAGTGACCACGTGCCAGCTTTCATCCATAGAACAACCCCCTCCACTCCTCACCAACACCAATATATATCCACACACGAAACCTAACAAACTTTAACTTCACAACATTCTCTAATTCTCTCAAACTAATAAACTGGGATAATCTAAAAACTCTTCCTCTAGACCATGCCATTGAATTCTTCAACTCAATCTTCTTAGATACCATTAACTCCAAAGCCCCTCCTAGAACAAAACATATGAAAACCAATTCAGCCCCTTGGCTTACTAAAGGCACCAAAATACTTATGCAACAAAGGGACAAGACCTTGAAAATGTACCATCACAATAAGCACCCTGACACCCTTCTTAAATATAAACAACTCCATAATCTAGACAAAAAACATATTATACAGGATAAAAAAAAACATATTATACCAAACTCCAATCTAATCATTCCAAAAACCCCAAACAGTTCTGGAATTCCATTAACTCTCTTCTCAACCCAGGTACCAAAACAAATCCTTGATCCGACACTAGTAAGTCTGACCCAAAAATAGCCACACTATTCAACTCCTTCTTTACTAACTCTATAGCAGAACTCACCAAGACCTTCCCAAACAACTTCTCTCCCCTACTCAACCCCCCTCCCCAACCTAACATCCCTATCTCTTCTCCCATCTTTCATCTCAAACCCATTTCCACCTCATACATAAAAAACTCTTCTCTAAGCTTAAGCCTTGCTCCAATGCCCCTAACAACATACCCTCACTCTTTCTAAAACTTGCTACAGATGGCATTGCCACCCCCATTAGCATTCACATTAACAGATCCATACAGGAATCTTATGTCCCCAAACTATGGCATGCAGCCTTTATCCTACCCCTCCACAAAGGAGGCAAAAATAATAGCATCTCCAACTTCTGGCTCATAGCCATTCTCTCACCTATTTCAAAGATACTCAAAAAATGTGTCCACCTCCAGCTCATGCCTTTCCTTATAAATAACCAACTCCTCACCCCAGCTCAACATGGATTCTGTCCTGCCCACAGCACAATAACTGCTCTTCTCTCCTTCCTAGACATAATAAACCATGCCTGTGACTCTGGAGAACTATTATCCACAGTCCTTCTTGACCTCTCCAAGGCCTTTGATACTGCCTCCCATTCCCACCCCCTAAACCATCTTTCCAATCTTAATCTCTCACACAATACCCTTATCTAGTTCAACAGCTACCTCTCTTACCAATCTCAATCCATGAAATGGAATACTGGCACCTCAACCTTCTTTCCAACCCCAGCTGGAGTACCCAAGGAATCCATACTTGACCCAATGCTCTTTAACATCTTTATTAATTAATTCCACACAGCCATTCCTAATAGTTCAATACACAGATGACTCAACTCTAGTTCGCTTAGCTCCTAACCTACCCAAACTCCAAACAAAAACTCAGACTGTTTTTTTCTACTACTGAGAACTGGATGTTTCAAAATCACCTTTTCTAAATGCCACCAAATCCAAAATTCTACCGTTCTCTCCTTCTAAATCTCTCACCCTTGACAAAATATCCTTCAATAGTATTAGTCATGCCAACTCCGCTATAGAAGTTGTTCCTTTTGCTAAACTTCTTGGGGTCACTATTGATGAACACCTAAAATTCGATACCCATATTCAGCTAAATATTAAGAAAACACATCAGAAACTTGGCATGCTGTATAGAAACTCACACTTTCTCTCCCCTTCCACAAGACAGACCCTTGCCACTACCTACTTACTACCATCTCTGATGTATGGTGCCCAGCTACTAACCAACTTATCTTCGTCTATCTCTTCTAAACTGGAAACCTGTTACAACAAAATCTCAAAGTTCGCCACCAAGTCCAAGTACTCTACCCACCACTGCATACCTCTCCACCAGCTGCAATGGCTAGAACTTCCCAACTACCTGGACTACCTCCAACTCACTACAGCCCACAAGCTTATTTTTAAGCCTACTAAGTACCCTGCACTAACAAACATCTTACCACTACACACCCCTCATAGAACTTTAACATCTGCCCACCAAAATCTAATTTCTGTACACAAACCAAATTGTCCCCCAGATCAGCTTCTTATATCCTTTTCCTTAGCCAAAAAATGGAACTCTCGTCCTCCTTCTCTAAGAATTTCTGAAAACTTTGACAACTTCTAAACCCAGCTCCATTCTTACCTCTCCAATAACAGGAAATGCAATTGTACTTTTCCTACCTAATCCTGCCTAATACATGCATTCATCCATACAAATAAAGTATCTTTCCACCTTACCCAATAGGAGATCAATCTTACTTCCTGTTTTCTTCCAAATGTGACTTTAATACCATTTTCAGATGTTTTAAACCTCAGTACTATGGTGATTCTGTACTACTGTTCTCTAATGTATAAACATGTAAATATGCATTGCATATTACACCATGTTGCTATTTTACTTTACTTATGTTTAACTTTTTAACATGTATTACTTGCTTAACTATTACTATGTCTGATATGTTTTATGGAGCTTTTCTCCCCGGACCTCCACTAAAAACGGGCTCCTTGAGCCCAGTGAACCTCCTCAGTCATCAAACTTGAAATAAATAAATAAATAAATAATAACAGTGTACTGCTGTAGTGTGATATAGACCCCTGTTAGGGGTTCTATACATACACACATGCATGTCTGTTGTTAATGTTTTGTGTGTGCTTCAATGTCTGTGTGGGGAGCAATGCATTTTAGGCTAGTCACACTCAGTACATGTTCAATGGCCTACTTTGGCAGTTCTGCTGATGTCATCCAATGTGGAAGGAGCACTACAGTAATCTCCGTGGCATGTACTATAACTGTGTAGTGCTGTAGTGTACTAAACTAGTTAGGTAGAGGTTCAATTCTCAGACATGTTTGTAACTTGCATCCTGTGTGGAGGTGGGTGTGAGTGTGTGACACCTGGGCCCAATGTGAGGTGGATTTTGCAAATGTCTTTTATGGTGGCCCTATACCACAATGTCCACTGTACAGGGATAACATATGTGAAATAACTGAGAGGCTGGGGTGCAAATCCATACCCATACATGTGACATCACAGCCAGGCAATCACAGTTAGCAACCCCAGTATTACACAGAGCACACTCTCAACTCATGTCACATACAGACAAACACATGCTGAGGCAACAGCCAATATGTGTGCAGTACACTGCCTATTGGTGACTGATAGTAACTATGGAGTGATTGCAGTGGCCTACAGAGGGCATGGCACCCTGTCCATCTGTCCAATAGGCACATACATGCAGACAGTGCACCTTCCCCGTGTTCCCCACTGGACACCTGCAACCTGTATATGTATCCTGGGGATGTTGATAGCTTCCACATTTTACATTTCCTATTGTAACCAGACTGTACTTCATGATATGTTAACAATACCAGCCCGACATCATAAAGGTGGGATGTAGTACTGTTAACATCTTGTGCCCATGTCATTTCAGGTCCTGGTTATGGGATCTGCAACACTTGGTAGTGTATTGCAGAGCAGGTATGTTTGGCTGTGGGGGGTATGCCTATTCGTACAAGACATATATTGTTTGGGGCCCTCAACCCCATTAACGGTACATGTGGACATATTTGTTGTTGTTAATCTACCATTGCTATCTACAGATGTATAGCCACATATACACACACACACACACACACACACATATATATATATATATATATATATATATATATATATATATATATATACATATATCTGCTTACATATATATGACTATGTCTGTATATACCAAAATAGATATATATCTGTGTACATATATGTACCTCGTTGTGTATATGTAGACATATAGGTCTAGATATATGCCTAGACATATATATCTGTCGATGTAGGCATTTGCATGATTTATATATATGTATATATTTCTAAATATGCATATATATATATATATATATATATATATATATATATATATATATCGACATATATAGATATGTTGTATCTGCTTAGACAATAATATATTTACACACACACACACATACATCTAGATGTTGGTATACATTCTCTGTACTGTTGCATGACTGGGCTGGATGATATGTTTCTGAAAACATCAGATTTATGTATGTTGGTCATGGCTTAGTGGTAAGCCAATTTGTCTATGGTGTGCAGGGTCCTGAAGTTAAAGCCTTGCAGAGGCTGTTTATTTTGTTGCTGGGCAGAACACAGCCCATTGGATACAGAATGATTAAGACACTTTAAATCAGTTGCAAGTGGGTTTGCATGAGTTTGTGCAGAGGTAATCACTGCTAACTACCGGTTGCAGTTTCTGATACTCTGATAGCTTCTGAATTGCTTAACATGTGTAGGCAGTGCTTACTCCCATGCAAACAGGCTTAAATCCGTTTACTGCTGCTTAAAAGTGCTTACTCCTGCTTAACACCCCGCTAATTTCTTTAAAAGAAAAGAAAAAGGGGTTGATAGGAAAGTGGTGAAAAGGGGCACACAGAGGGAAAGACAGTAGGGAAAATAGCCAGGGATGTGCAGGAAGGGTGTAGGGAAGGTCCATAGCTGCCCATTTCTTCTACAGCAACAGTGTGTATATACACTGAATTTGGAGGTAGATTTGAACACTCAAACCCCTTGGTGAGGGTGAGAACAACAATAATTCGTTGTGATGCCAATTAGACCAGATTACTTGTGTCCAGTGGACATGTGCAAAATGGACAGCTATGTATGGGGCGATATTTTTTGTGGGAACAGATTGCCCTTTTTTTATCAGGTGAGAGTGGGATGTTGGAGAGGTGTAGAAGGTATATATGGGGAGGTAGGTTGGGTAAGTTAACAGACAAGATAAACAACATGCATACAGGGGTGGTATATGACACATGTGGACAGGGAGGGGTGTTTGGAAGTTACAAGCCCATGAGCCTCCAAATGGAAACAGTGGGACTGAGGTCCCCACCCATGGGCAGTCACCATTCCACCTTCAAGGCCTCAAAGGTGGCTGTACTGCGGGCTGGGTCGGAGGGGCAGGATCACCCTCTAATTGAGGCACGCGGCCCTCAAGCTTACGTAGCTGGTCTTGAATCTCCCTGTCGAGCTCCCTATGCACCACGGCCTGGACCTGAAGGCAGGCGACAGGTACCTCTCTGCCCCCGCTCCCAGTGTGGGGCTGAGCCCCACCCCCTGAGGCGGTTCTACCCAAAGGTGGTGCATGGCCAATGGAGGAGGAGGTCCCAGGCTAGTCCCCAGATGTGCTGGTGCCCGGTGCCATGGCCAGCTGTGATGGGACAGGTGGGTCCGCTGGGATCTACCTTCACATACAAGCTATGGTGTTGCAGTTTTAGGACAGATATCAGTTAGTAATAGTCAACAGCATTCAGGATTAGTTATAACAGCATGCATAGGTATTCCCATTAACCCAAGATACCAGATTTACAACATTTGCAGGGTGAGCAGACATATGCATATATGGGACAACAGTGGCCATTACAACAACATGCAGGTTTCATTGATGGCAACAGGCCACCAATATGAGAGTATGTTAACATGGCACATGCATAGAACCAAATGTGAATATTTATAAACCAATAGGACATGTATTCCAACAAATGATTGGAGTGTACACGTACCCATTTAGGTGTGTAATTAGGTTATTGTTGAACATATGGTAGGGGTGAGAGAGAGAGGTCAATTAACAACTAATATATCCCTGTAGTTTTCACAACTTTCTTAGTCACTGCAGTGATCTATCCCTTACATGTATTATTACACTACCCAGTGACCTTACTTTGTACAATGGTATGTTTGTAGATTAGTATATACGTGGACTGTGTCTTACGTATAGTCTACACCTCTTACCTGGTATAGCTGTTGAGAAAATATTGTTAACACTACCTGACAAATTCTACACATACTCCCAGACTCCATGCTTGTAGACAGGTATATGAGTGAACCGTGTTGTACCTACAGTCTACCTCTTACCTGTTATAGTTGTGGAGGGGACTTTGTTAACACTATGTGACAAATTCTACACATACTCCCAGATTCCATGCTTGAAGATAAGTATACAAGTGAACTGTTCTGTACCTACAGTCTACACCTCTTACCTGTTATAGCTGTGGGGAACATCATTGTTAACACTATGTGACAGATTCTACACATACTCCCATAGTCCATGCTTGTAGACAAGTATATGAGTGAACTGTGTTGTAACTACAGTCTACACCTCTTACCTGTTATAGCTGTGGAGGGAACTTTGTTTACACTACCTGACAAATTCTACACATACTCTCAGATGCCATGCTTGTAGACAGGTATATAAGTGAACTGCATTGTACCTACAGTCTACATCTCTTACTTGTTATAGCTGTGGGGAAAATCTTTGTTAACACTACTTGACAGATTCTACACATATTCCCAGATTCCATGTTTGTAGACAAGTATATGAGTGAACTGTGTTGTAACTACAGTCTACACCTCTTACCTGTTATAGCTGTGGAGAAACATGTGTTAACACTACCTGATGAATGCTATGCATACTCCCAGATTCCATGTTGATGTTATACACATACCTAACAATCCGTTATTGCACACACTCTGGTCAAGGCTTAACAGGATGCAGGTGTCAGTGTGACATATGTTGGAATAGCTGTTATACACTTTGGCTGAGATGCTACAATGACAGGTTTGTTTTCATATACATTCTCTTTTTATGTTCAGGTCTCACTATCCTTATATGTCAGTATAAGCTGCCTACATTTCTTGGATCATCTCACTGAATTGTCAGGGGAACAGGTTACCGGGCAGCAGATATGGGCCACTTATCTGGATATGCTGGACAGATCAGAACAGTTGAGGGGTATGACTATGCATACAGCTTACTACCTGAACATTCTGCCACAGTCTGTACAGTTGATGGTTATGATTATGTCTACAGTGTACTATCTGAACATTCTAGCAAAGTCTGTACAGTTGGGTCTAATTATACATACAGCTTTCTATCTGAACATTCTCACAAACTCTGTACAGTTGTGGGGTATGATTATGCATATAACTTACTACCACTCCTGGGATTCAAACTCTTGCTGTGTGTGGTAAACATATTACCGTTGACATCGCAGTACACTGTGCTATTAGGGAACTGGAATGAAGCATTCCAATGGTTTCTGTCTAAGTCTCCCTCAGTTGTTCTGCATGACTGTTCTCTTGGGACTTCCAACATTGTTATAGTGAACTTCTTACACATTTTATCTGCATTCAACAGTGTGTGTAACACTGCTTAATACAACAGTACTATTTATAGAATGCAGCACTACAACAACATATGAAAGCAGAATGTACACAAGCACTCCAGGGGTTATACTGTTATCCACAAGATATTACACCTTTATTTCCACACAACCTATATGACAGTCTTCCTGCCATATTGTCTGGTTTATTCAGTACATCCCATATACAATACATTTTTATAGGTTTATAGGTTCATAGGTAAGTACTAGGCTATTGGCCCTGGGGCCTATACAAGCCCAGCCAAAAAGGTACCCTGTCTTTTGCCACCCAAGAAATTATTTTCCTGTGCCACGGTCGAGCAGAGCCACAGAGGTGATTCCCCAGGGTGAATTTCTTATTTCCCATCCAATCATCAAGATTTTTCTTGAAGAGTGCTAATGAGGAGCTCTGTTTGACATAGATAGGTAGTCTGTTCCAAGAGTATGGGAAGTCTCTGGGACAGGAATCTATCCCTCCAGCATGTTCTGTTTATTGTGGTGACAACGTTTAGGTCCCTAGAGCGTGTAGCTCGGAGGGATTGGGATTTCTTTAAGTGGAGCATGTCCAACAGCTCTGGGTTTGACATAGCTTTGTATGTTAGGCAGAGATCACCTCTGAGTAGGCGATATGTGATGGAGTAAAGCTGGAGTTTTTTGAGACGGTCTGTGTAGGGCATCTGTTTGAGGCCAGTAATCCTCTTTGTGAGGTATTTCTGTGGCCTTTCCAGTTGTTGTAGATGTCTTGTGAGGTACATACCAAAAGGGGCATTGTACTCTATAATGGGTCTGATGAGTGATGAGTAGAGGGGAACAAAGACCTCTTTTTTCTGGATGAGAAACCTTTTGTGATGAGGTGTGCCACGTAGAAGGATTTCTTGACTACTGTGGTGATGTGATTATCAAAGGAGAGACTACTGTCCACCTGTGTCCCAAGGTCTCTGATCACACTTTCGGTGTTAAGTATACTACCGCCTATGTTGTAGTTCATGGGTACAGAGTTTTTACCAAAGGGGATGACAATGCACTTTTTGGCACTGAGCTTGAGGCCATGGCTTTGACACCAGGCATCTGTCTTAGAGAGGCCCTTTTGTAGGATGTCCACATCATTAGGAGTTTTGATTATGGCTCCTAGTTTGCAGTCATCTGCAAACTTCGTTAGCCAAAGACCTTCTGTGTTAGCCTGTACTTCAGAGAAGTAGATACCAAACAGGAGAGGACCCAGGACTGAACCCTGTAGTGCTCCACTTGTCACTGGTCTGAAGTCAGATATAGAGTCTGCTACTTTCACAGTGTGGGTTTTGTCAGTGAGCCAGTTGGCAACCCATCTTGTGACATAGGGATTTATACCTAGTTTAGTGAGTTTATCTATAAGTCCTGAGTGGGGGATGGTATCAAAAGCCTTGGCAAGATCTAGATAGGCTGTGTGAACCACCTTACCCTTGTCTATGGCTTTGGTGACTGCTTCAAAGAAGTCTATCAGGTTTAGGAGACATGATCTGCCTTTTACAAACCTGAACTGGGTGGGATCCAGAGTTTGGAGATTACCAATGTCTTTGTTTATAAGTTCCACGATGATACATTCCATGGTCTTGCAGACCAGACTCATCAGGCTAATGAGGCGGTAGTTCCTGTGGTCCATGGTGGCTCCCCCCTTGTGGAGTGGAATAACCATTGCTGTGCGCCATTCAGCAGGCACAAAGCCTGAGGTGAGGCTATGATTGAACATGGTACTTAGGTGGGGTGCCAGTTCATTCTGTAGTTCATGTAGAATGCAGCCTGGGATGTTGTCTGGTCCCATGGATGCTGTGTTCTTGGCTTTGGATAGTGTGGTTTTTACCTGTGCAGCCATGATTACAGGAACTTTGCATTCTTCCAGTATAGAGATGGGCTGTTTAGGGTGTGAGAGGGAGGTAAAGTTAGCACTGAACCTATCTGCCTGGATGTTGGCAATATCAGTTGGGTCTGTATATTTAGTGCCATTGTGCTGTAACACAGAGCAGATCTGAGTGTTGCCATTGAGATTCTTGACATAGCTATAGAATGCTTTGTGGTTGTCTTTAGAATTAGTGGAGATTTTGTTTTCGTAACTAGCTTTGGAGGATTTTATCAGGGATCGCAGCTTCTTACTGAGGCTGACCAGGGAGCATCTCCACTCGCGGGATTTTACTCTCTTTTGCAAGAGTTTCTTCCTTCTGTTGTACAGTTTGTTTATGGCAGGGGACCACCACATTGGCTTCCTTTTTTTGGAGGATAGCATCTTGGTTCTGTTTGGGATAGCACGATCCATGCACTCATGTAAGTGCTTATAAAGTGCAATTGTGTAGGATTCAGTAGTCGTAACTGTATTGTCCATCTGCATGGGTGTCATGAAGTTCACGACTTCTGTCTTAAGAAGCATGAAGTTGGCTTTGGAGAAATTTTTTACCATGGTTTCCTTAATGGAGGGTGGAGGCAGGATGGGGATATCTAGGGTAATTAGCTTATGGTCGGATCGTACCAATGAGGCGTTGACTTCAGGTGTGGAACACCGGTCACTCATATTGGTAATGACTAGATCTAGGATATTGTTGCCCCTGGTGGGGGTGTGGATAAGTAGATCCAGGGCATTGGAGTTTATGAATTCCAGAAAGTGTTGAGCAAAGGAGTTGGTACATGTGTAGTTTTCCCAGTTAATGGTCGGGTAGTTGAAATCGCCCATTATTAGGGTGTTTAGTTGAACCCTAATATTTTCCAGTACATCAAAAAAAGAAGAGTGGGAATCCTGGGACATGGTGGGTGATCTGTAGCATGCTACAATTTGGATTGCAGTTTTGCCCAGAGTTAGTTGCACTTGGATAACCTTGGTTGCATTATGCTAAGCAACTAGCCTGGAGGTGTAGATATCCTTAATGAATATGGACACACCTCCACCTTTGGTGTTCCAGTCCAGGTTACATGGCCAAAAAGTGTGGTATGAGTTATAGCCTGGTAGTGCAGGGGTGCTCTCTGGAGCCTTGAGCCAGGTGGCAGTCACTGCACTGATATCGATGTTCTCCATTTTAAGGAGTGCCTCGAGTGAGTGCATTTTGAGATTTAGACTTCTAGCATTGAGTAGCATCACCCTTAGCTTCTGCTTGCCTGTTCCTGTTATGGTGGTGAATTTGTCCTCTGAACCTTGCCTAAAAAAGGCACTATAGGGGTGGCAAGAACCTTAGCCAGTATCCGGAATCCCAAGGGTGGCAGGTGCAGGCCATCTCTGGCAAAGCATCGTGGTCTGTCGACCGTGTCATCCCAGGCAGATAGATACTGGATCCCTTTAGAATGGCACCAGAAGCTTAGCTAATTGTTGAAGTAAATCATTTTGTCCTTGTACTGCAGCATCATTCTGGGTGATGGCAGAATGCTACTCAGGGCTAGGGTCATACCTGCCTGGGCTACAAGATCGGAGAGCTCTTCCATGTCTTTTTCATGTAGTCCAGGGAGGTACATCTCAGGTCATTCACACCAACATGGACAATGACAGAGTCATATTTATGCTTGTTGTTGAGTGACCTGAGTGCATGGGTTATGTGGCGGATCCTGGCACCCGACAGGCAGCTGACAGTAACCTTCTCCTTGTTTAGCCTTGTGAGTGGGACATCAGTGTGCCTGACTATAGAGTCACCTATGACTAGTGTGTTGGGTACGTTGTTTTGCCTTACTGGCTGTGGTTGAGTGGCACACTGAGTCTGCGGGCTATGTGTCATTTGGGTTGTATTGGGGGGTGGAGGTTGCTTGCATTTCTGCTTTGGAAGTCTCTGTTGCTTGAGCAGATTATTATTGAGAGCCTCTGCGAATGTTTTTGTGTTTCTATGTGTGGATTTTGGTGGTGTAGATTTAGTGAGACTATGTGATGAGTGTGGTGTGGTACAAGTGTTTACCTTCTCCTCTTTACTGTCAAGTTCAGTCTTGATTGGAGAGAGCTTTACATCCAGTTTGGCTAGATAAGTGCATCTCTCACAGGTTGTGGTGTTGGTGGTAGGGGGAGAGGGTTGTCTGTGTACATGAGGCAATTTCTACATTGCCCCAAGATGCCCAGATTCATCAGATAGACAGGAGAGAACACTGGGAGCTGACCCTTGGACATGCCTGAATAAAAAAAAAACAATTTTCCTTTAGATAAGTGAGGAAAGTGAGTACAAGAGCTGTTTTTCTCTAAGCAAGTGAGGAAAGTAAGTACCTAAACTGTTTTCCTCTAGGTAATGAGGAAGGTTGAGTGCTGTAGTAATTAATGCTTATTTAGTGCTTACAACAAGTTTTGAACAAGTGCTGATCAAGAATAAGCAAATTCAAGTGCTAAAACTAAGAATCTGTATCTGGACTAAACTAGTTACAGGAAAGGGGGGACAAGTGCAAATGTGGGCTTTTAAATCAGAAAGTTTAGAGAGATGGAAAAACTGCCCAAACGGCCAGTAACTACAATTTCTGGGCCAGAACCACTCCTTATGTGGTAGATAGGTTACCTAGTGCTTACCACTCCCACTGATAAGCTAGAAGGCTTCCCTCCAACACAGAAAGCTTGGGGTGGCTCAGTAGCTTACACACAGTCCTGGATACAGCAAATCTGAATCTGGACTACACTAGTTACAGGAAAGGTATTGTATATATATATATATATATATATATATATATATAGAGAGAGAGAGAGAGAGAGAGAGAGAAAAGTAGCTAAACAGCAGTGAAAACAATTCAAATGCAGTGCAAGCTAGCACACGGGTATGTAGCAATGTTAGACCAAACAGTTTAAAAAATGCAATTAAATTAAAAATGACTAAAAACAATGCAGAAGGAGTCTGTTAGGTAGAATGAGGTAAAGAGATGGGACTGAGGGGAGTGTCCCAGATCAAATCTACAGTGGGGGAGGGCAACTGCAAAAACCTCAAAATTTAAACAACAACACAGGAATAGGGAGGATGGGTATGGGAAAACCAACACCTTCAGCAGACATCTGAAAAACTATACAGTGAAGCAAAAATAACAGTGCACAACTCTGAAGTCAGCCAGCAATGACATAAAATTAGTCAAACAATTACCAATACACAACTCTGAAGTGCCAGAAAAATATACTCAGCTCTGTCTATCTCCAGATAGTTTGAAGAGCACTCTTTCGGGACACAGGAATGCTCCAGCAATGATATGCAGACTTTTTTACTAGGAGGGTCTAATTTTATGCAAGTAATCCTTGCGATGGTCAGATAACACACAAGATGTAAAACCAGTTATACCAACTTAAGACACAGAGAAATAGGGGGAGGGGGGAAAAACACCTTCAGCAGAGATCTGAAAAACTATACAGTGAAGCAAAAATAACAGTGCACAACTCTGAAGTCAGCCAGCAATGATATAAAATTAGTCAAACAACAATTACCAGTACACAACTCTGAAGTGCCAGAAAAATATACTCAGCTCTGTATATCTCCAGATAGTTTGAAGAACAATCTTTCAGGACACAGGAAGGTTCCTGCAATGATATGCAGACTTTTTTACTAGGAGGGTCTAATTTTATGCAAGTAATCCTTGAGATGGTCAGATAACACACAAGATGTAAAACCAGTTATACCAACTTAAGACACAGAGAAATATTGGGAGGGGGGAAAACACCTTCAGCAGAGATCTGAAAAACTATACAGTGAAGCAAAAATAACAGTGCACAACACTGAAGTCAGCCAGCAATGATATAAAATTAGTCAAACAACAATTACCAATACACAACTCTGAAGTGCCTGAAAAATATGCTCAGCTCTGTATATCTCCAGATAGTTTGAAGAGCACTCTTTCAGGGCACAAGAAGGCTCCTGCAATGATACGCAGCCTTTTTTACTAGGAGGGTCTAATTTTATGCAAGTAATCCTTGAGATGGTCAGATAACATACAAGATACAAGATGTAAAACCAGTTATACCAACTTAAGACACATAGAAATAGGGGGGGGCACCTTCAGCAGAGATCTAAAAAACTATACAGTGAAGCAAAAATAACAGTGCACAACTCTGAAGTCAGCCAGCAATGATACAAAATTAGTCAAACAACAATTACCAGTGCACAACTCTGAAGTGCCATAAAAATATACTCAGCTCTGTATATCTCCAGATAGTTTGAATAGCGCTCTTTCAGGACACAGGAAGGCTCCAGCAATGATTATACTGGTACAACACTTTTTAGAACAGTTATATTTTTTTCTTATGACAGTACATGCAAGATTATTACTAACCTGCCTCACGATGCAGCCTTTGCAGCCTAGCAGCATGGGTTTGCTGGTTTGCAGCTCGCTCATCTGCAGCTGTCAGAGAAATTTAGTGATATTTAGCCATTACCTATCCATAGTATACACAAACTAGGCAATCATTATCTATGTAGTAGAATGGGTACTTACTCAGTGCTGGGGCATTGGCCATCTGCCTTGATTCTTGGATCCACTGCTCCAAGAGATCACCCCTACAGCACTTCAGGTCAGCATGGTGATGCCTGACCTGCTAACCAGTCTGGAGGATACCAGTGGCACTGGTGAGATCAAGGCCGAGACTGTCCCAGGCCTCCATTTTATACTGAGAGCCCTGTTATTGGCCTTGTCGTAGTCTCTCCTCATGGTGTATTACCAGGAGCCATACCATGAATCTGAACTCCTGGGTGTCTCAGCACTGCACTCTAAATTGAGTGCCTTCCCCAACTCCAGCCATTCTGCCTGCAGTAGGGAGCTGCAACCAGTTATGGGAATTATTGGTGCCTGTGGGGGTTAAATACGTTCGATTTCCCACACTTTCAGGTGATTGGATGGTTTTGAAAAGGCTAAGCTATGGCCACACCTGCTTACCTAATGTTGGCATGTTTAAAGGGGTATACCACTGGGCAAATTGAGTTAGCCGGCCTACACATTACTTACACCACATAAGCTGAGCTGTGCAATGCTTAGCGTTGCTTAATATTTAATTGGCATTACATTTTCCTTTTGACATTGACTTATTATTTGTTACATGTTATATCTGTGTCTAGTATCTGTTATTCATGTGTACATACACTGTCTGGGGTCTTGGGAACTTCAACACTTTATTACAATAACACCTCACATCTGGCCTTACTGCAGTACTCCAGTTCACATATTTATGTTATGTAGCAGGTTATACAACATCACAGTTTACATAGAGTCATTTCACATGTTCGGTTTAATTTTCCTATGGTGAGGATTTGTTTGTTGAAACCTCATTTTTGCTTACTGCTTTGATGGCTTAGTGGTTAACTACTGGGACTGTAGTGTATAGAGTCCTGGTTTCGAGCCTTGCAGAGGCTGTTTATTTTGTTGCTGGGCAGAACATGGGCCATTGGATACAGAGTGATTAAGGCACTTTAAAGTAGTTGTAGTTTGCACGGAGCTAAGCACTGCTAACTTCCGGTTACAGTTTCTTACACTCAGTTAGCTTCTAAATTGCTTAGTCTGTGTAGGCAGTGCTTACCCCCACACTAATGCACTTAAACACGCTTACTTTTGCTTACATATGCTTACTACTGCTTATTTGTTCTTAAACCTGCTTACTAGTGCCTTATTCATTATGACACTGACACTTCACATGTGCATTCCCTGCAGTACTCCAGTTCATAAATATATGTTATTTAGTGGGTTTTGCAACACAAATATTGGTTATAACATGCTTTGCCATGTAAAATGGATTGTGTTATAGTGTGACTTGAACCACGAATGCCTGCGCCTTAGGCAAATACTCTGCCCACTACACTATTGCTGTGCTGTTTCATGTGTATATATCTTCCTTGTTATCCTCTTCAGCCTTTTAAGCTGCTTTAACCATAGCTAAGCGATGGGCACACCCCGTGCACCTATGGTTAGCTGTACACGGATTTTTAAATAAAAATAAAGAAGTTTCTTCATTTGATTTGTACGTACTGTTGCTGTTGTACACATGGTGAACTGTTGGTGGGGATATGTGGACACCTATGAGTGAGCTTGCTCATTTCTTACCACTTTCTGCTGTTCTACATTGCAGGGGCATGTTTATTCTAAGAGCACTGCTCTCAGACATGCCCCCTGCACTCGTACACGCTCTGTGTAAGCCTAGGAGCTCAGGCAGTGTGCCTTCATTACTTTGCATGGCACGCTGCCATCCTGCTCCTAAATGCGTGCTTCCGTGCAGGAGTAAGCTAGTCCTGCACGGAAGATTAGTGAATCTGGGGGTCTGCCTTCATCAATCACTCAATTGGACACTAAAAAAAACATTTAATCTACTCTAAAATTACACTATCTTAACCTTTGCACCTACCCATGCACACATATGACTAAGCCACTATGAGTAAAATTATATCTCCAATTTACTTCTAATTCTTTTTGCTACATGCCTACATATTGCTTCTCTAGAATTTTCACTACCATTGTAATACCAATCTAAAAGACTCAAAGTTTTTTCACCTTACTGACTTCTCTTACTTCTAATCCTGAACTACCTTCTGTCAGAAGAAAGAAATCCTCCTTGCATCAGAGCTAATTTTTAAAATTTTTCAAATTGATTGTATACTTTATTACATGTTAAGATTACCAATTTGTATGTCTAGTTGTAATACAAAATTGTATGGTAGTTTATGCTAAAAATTTAATACTATTTCCATGTACTATACTATTTGTTAAATGATTTAATATTTTGTATCTTCCTGGAGCTTTTCTCCCCTGGCGTCCACTGAAAATGGATTTCCCAGTCAACAAATGTCAAGAAATTAGTAAATAAATAAATATGAATGCAAACACTAGTAAGCATAACCCAAAACAAAAAGTAATAATAGATACTGTGATGGGAGTTAACTTCTGATCACAAAGACTTGTGACTAAATGTTACCAATTCAACAGTATACCATAGAAATGCTAGCTGCAGTGTGAAATATGAGCAAAATAATCCTAGGGGAAGTAAAACATAAGGACTGTGTGCTGAGTGGTTGCTGACAGAGGTGGACTGAAAAAAACATTCACTTGGCTGAATAAAAACAGAAACAGTTTGAATCATAATGGTATTGCAAGGGGGTATCACAGGCTGAGAGTCACATACAAACACAGGGTGCAAGGAGAAATATAAATCTAGAAAATGGATGGACTGCATTGAAAGGAGCTTTGGAGGAAAATTTATTGCAAAACGGTGAACAAACTGTAAGGGTTTTTTATGTTCTCCCTACAACTATGTGAGTTTCCTTAAATCATTCCAGTTCCCTTCCACCTGCCAAAACATAATTCTTAGTAACTGCTCTAAATTATCCCTACATGTTGTCCTTACTGTAACCCTTGTGATCTGTGATATGGCTGGAAAAGATTGGCATACACTAATTGACTTGTGTAGTTTAACAAGTAATTAAATACATAAAAATAAACTTTCAGAAAAAGATACCAGTGAGGTAGGATGTGGGCAATGTCAATTCTAGAATCCAGAGATGATTACTATTATTTTATTGGAAGTTCAACAGTTTTATATGGGTTTGTGGAAATAATTTGACTGTAACAAGGTACTAGAATTAACTGGGAAAGAACTCCAGACATTCAGAGGAAGTCCAGGAGGTGAGATGAGAATGAATAACAAAGATTAGAAATGTTTCATATTGTTTTTCGGCACCCCAGTCTTTCCCAATGACTGATTTGTCCAGTACTTCCTGGCATCCAAGGACAGTGGGCATAGGAGGTGAGAGCTGAGATTGTGATGAATCAAATTTACCAGGATTCTTGTTCCAAAATGAGCCTGCCTTTTAGTAGGCTGGTCTTCTTGGTACTGTCTGTAGTACTTCCCGAAGAAGCCGCAGTATATAAAGTACTTAGCTTACAAAAATGCATTTATGTGTATATATATATATATATATATATATTTTTTTTTTTTAATTAAAGGTTTGCTAACCAAGTTACAGCACTGATCTACCTAGATCATTTTCATTCACAATCAAATCTAATTAATATCATTGTGACATTTATAATGTAAGGTCCTACATGTAGAGAGGTATAAGTCAGAATAATGAGCAGCATAAATGAACACAGTCACAAGTAGATGTGATACAAGAGTTAAATCAATAAGAAGGGTACATTTACACTGTCATAACATCATATAGTATAACGTTACTACTGAGAAAATGTTATACATGGAATTTATAGTGCAGACTATTACATGTGATGTGAAAGACAGGCATGTGTCAAATAAGGGGAAGAAAAAAAAGGAGGGAGATAGAAAAGAGAGGAAAAAGTGTGCAAGGGTGGGGCACATACTCAGGTTTAGATCATCCAGGCAGTGCTACTGCAGGAACATGTTTACTGGTAAACGAGAGTGTGCTCACCTGATGAAATGCCATGTATTCACCGGGCTCCAGTAGTCCATCAAACAGGCACTTCAATGAGTGCCTATCAGAGTTACGCAGACTATGTGAGATGAACTACTGTCTGTCTTGGATCTGGTGTAATCCAGGAGTTCAGTAGTTTACTTCTGCTTTAACATTTATTATGGCAAAATCTGCATAATAAATAAATATATTATATGCAGTAATACCATATGTTCCTGATACCTAATATGAAATACTCTTATGTCCATGAAGCTGTCATGGAGGGAAAGTTTGGTGATAGGTGGAGGATGGGTCAGCTAAGGGGTCCCACCAATATGGTCCAAATTGGGCACTGCAAATGCTAGGCCTGGCTGTGTGTGTGTGTGTGTGTGTGTGTGTGTGTGTGTGTGTGTGTGTGTATATATATATATATATATATATATATATATATATATATATATATATACATATATATAGAGGGTCTATATTACCAAAGCAAAAAACCCTATTCCTGAATACCTAAACATCGACACCTATACCGCAAACTGTGAAAATCCCAAACGCACTAAACCACGAAAAAAAAAATATTGAACTGTCATAGTCGGCCAACCCCACCATCCACTACATACTACCTACCCAAATAAAATAAATAAACCACACACATGCAATAACCAAAACCTACTTCTAATCTAAGGTAAAGCACCAAAACCCTACCTCTAACCCTACACTAAACCCCACATACACAACTAACTATACACCTATCCTTAACCGTACCCTAACCCTAAGGTCCGTAACTCCCGCACACTTCCCCTACAGACATACACCCAAACAAAATAAACAATACACATACATACACTTAAAATAACCCTACTTCTAACACTACACTAAACCTTACATACGTTACCTATCTATACACTTACCTTAACCCAAATCCTAACACTAAAGTCCTATCTATCGCACACTTACCTTACAGAGCTATACCGCAGATGGGCCAACCAAAGCAAATCAGCATTTCGGAATTTGCGGTTTTGTACGTTCAGGATTTCCTTACTTCGCGCAATACATGTCGATGTCTTTGTATTCGCTCATACAGTTTTTCGTGTTCGTAATATAGACCCATATATATATATATATATATATATATATATATAGAGAGAGAGAGAGAGAGAAAGAGAATTATGTATGTATGTATGTATATATATATATATATATATATATATATATATATATATATAAATATGCATATAAATACACGCGCACAAACACATACACACACACACACACACACACACACACACACACACACACACACACACACACACACACAAGCAATTTCTTATCTCCTAACTCTACAATCCTGCTGACTTACTACACAATCAAGAAGGACTGAGTACCTCATGTTCCCTTTAATTCTGAAGTAGTGCAAATCTGCTATATTTAGTTGGAAGTATGTGGAGTGTACAGACCTAAACATCCAAATATGCAGGAGGGCTATCCATAGGTTCATAGGTTGTTATTACACTAACAATCCATTTGGGTCTCTAGTATCATGGTCATCTGTATGGGGTGGCATGTTATTAGGGAGATAATGAAGGATTTGTAGGGAAGGTGTTAGCTAGATATATTTTTTCATATTGAGAGCCTCTGCCAAGGTATATGGGGCCAGAGCACAGGTAAATTTAAGATTTCCCATTCAGTTGTGAAGCTTTTGTTTGAATAGGAGCAGCAATGAACTTTGTTTTACATGGATGGGGAGTCTATTCCTTAGTGTGGGGATCCTTTGGGACACATATCTTTCTCTTCAGCATATTCTCTTGATGTCACAAGTGAAGTTCAGAGTCCTGGATCTAGTGTTTCTGGTGCTGTTTGTTTTGTGCGTGAGCAACACACCCATCAGGGTTAGGTCTGATATCCCTTTCCATCTGTGAAATTAACTTGGCTAGAATTCAAAGTTCTGCTGCTCAGAATTGTGACTAGGTCTGCACAACTGATGAGTTCTACTTCAGCTTAATGCAATTCATAGCCACAAACAAAAAGTGTGTCCAAGAATCACATTAATATAAGATGTATATGACTATAAAACACACAGACAAGCATGTCTGACAAATTGGATGAGAGTCCTATTGTCTTGAGCTAGAAAGTGATGCAGATACCTGCACAACAAACACACATTCACACACGCATGCACACACATGTGTGCACTTGCACATTCCCGCATACTCAGTACAATCCACAATCTGAATCGGGTGCATTCTGTTTAGATTTTCCACTGAAATGCATAGCTACATGCACCTAAATTGCCTTATAAACTTCCATATTTTTCACTTTGCTCTGCATGAATCTTTTGAAGTACAGTCACATGTGAATCTCTGCACTACCCTAGAATCCTCTCAGAGCAAGGCCTGGAATGTAAAATGGTCAAATTTTAAATAGGCCACACCTGCACACAGTCACACTTTCACACGGCTCCAGGAACCCTTAGTGCCGAATAGCACAAGGCTGCGCAATACAGCAGCTGGGAGTTCTCTGCATCAGGATTCACTTGCATACGCAGCAGTTGGACTCATAACGGTACTGCAAGGGGCTATTGCAGGTTCAGAGTTACATGTAAAGTAGGATGCAAGGAGAAATATAAAGCTAGAAACTGGATGGACTGGATTCAAATGCATCTGGTGTGTTGTGTGTATGTGTGATGAGTGTGTGTGTGTGTGTGTGTGTGTGTGTGTGTGTGTGTGTGTGTGTGTGTGTGTGTGTGTGTGTCTGTGTACAAAACCATGTGTGATTTGCAGAGTATACAAGCTCTCTATATTGCTTCATGTAGTCTGTTGTAATGTTGTTTGTTAGTCGAATATTTTATTTTAGCTTGTATACAATACATAGATTTGCATTCTATTTTTTTCCTGTGGTAAATTATGTGTGGAAGTGTTTCTGAAAATATTGTACACATTGTCTGTTTTTGTGAGTGTGTATGTTTTGTGTATGTGTTGGCTCAAACCATGCCTTATTTCTCTAATGTAGAACAATGCTATAGTCATAGATGAATAACTCATATGTTCATAGGTTGGTACTTGGCTATCAGCCCTAGGGCCTATACAAACCTAGCCATAACAATTCCCTGGATATTTCTTCTCACAATATTTACTTCCCAGGACCCCCTGTCTAGCAGGGTACCTGACGTGATCCCCAGGGTGAATTTCCTATCTCCCATCCACTCGTCAAGGTTCCTTTTGAAGAGGGCCAAGGAGGCACTCTGCTTGACATGTATGGGCAGTCTATTCCAGAGTATGGGGAGTCTCTGGGTCGGGAACCTATCCCTCCAGCATGTTTTGTTCATTGTGATGGCAAGGTTTAGATCCCTGGAGCATGTGGCACTGAGGGATTGGGATTTCTTTAAGTGGAGCATGTCCAATAGCTCAGGGTTTGACATGGCCTTGTATGTTAAGCAGAGATCGCCTCTGAGTAGACGATATCCCACAGAGTATAGCTGGAGTTTTTTTAAACGGTCAGCATATGGCATCTGCTTTAGGCCTGAGATTCTTTTAGTGAGGTATTTCTGTGGCCTTTCCAGCTGTGATGTCTTGTGAGGTACATACCAACTGGGCATTGTACTCTATAATGGGTCTAATGAGGGAAGAGTACAGTGGGACAATGACCTCCTTTTTTCTGGATGAAAAGCCCTTAGTAAGGAGGTGTTCCACATAGAAGGATTTCCTGACTGTTGTGGCGATGTGGTTATCAAAGGAGAGACCACTGTTTGCCTGTGTCCCCAAGTCTCTCATTACACTTTCGGTGTTTTGTGTACTGCCACCTATGTGGTAATTCATGGGTACATGTTTTCTCCCAAAGGGGATAATTATACAATTCTTGGCATTAAGTTTGAGCCCATGGCTCTGACACCAAGCATCTGTTTCTGTAAGGCCCTTTTGTAGAATATCCACATAATTTGGGGATTCAATAATGGCTCCCAGTTTGCAGTCATCTGTGAACTTTGTTAGCCAGAGTCCCTTATTGTTGGCCCATACTTCAGAGAAGTAGATGTCAAACAAGAGCAGTCCCAGGACTAAACCCTGAGGTACTCCACTTGTCACTTGTCTGGAGCTGGATTTGGAGTCGGCTACTTTTACGGTCTGGGTTCTGTCAGTAAGCCAGTTGGCAACCCATCGAGTGACATAGGGATTTATGCCCAGCTTAGTAAGTTTATCTATGATTCCAGAGTTGTGGATGATGTCAAAGGCCTTGGTGAGGTCCAGATAGGCTGTGTGGACTGCCTTACCCTCATCCACAGCTCTGGAGACTGATTCGAAGATGTCGAGATCAGGTTCAGGAGACAAGATTGGCCCTTCATGAACCCAAACTGAGTGGGTTCCAGTGGTTGAAGGTTGCTAATGTCTTTGTTTATAAATTCCATGATAATGCATTCCTTGCCCTTACAGATCAGGCTCGTTAGACTGATGGGATGGTAGTTCCCAGGATCCAAGGTGGATCCCCCATTGTGGAGTGGGATAACTGGAGCTGTGCACCACTCAATGGGCATGAAGCCTGAGGTGAGGCTATGATTAAACATGACACTTAGGTGAGGTGTCAGTTCATTTTGTAGTTCATGTAGTACACAGCCCGGGATGTCATCTGGTCCCATGGATGCTGTATTCTTAGCTTTGGAGAGTGCGGTTTCTACCTGTGTAGCCGTGATTACTGGAATTTGGCAATCTTTTGGTATTTAGATGGGCCCTTTAGGGGGTGAGTGGGGGGTGACATTGGCACTAAATCGATCTGGCAGGATATTGGCAATATCCTTGGGATCAGTATATTTAATGCCATTCTGTTGTAGCTCAGAGCAGATATGAGCTTTGCCATTTAGATTCATGACATAACTATAGAATGCCTTGTAGTTGTCTTTGGAATCTTTGGCAATTTTATTTTCGTAACTAGCTTTGGAGGATTTTATGAGGGATCTCAGCTTTTTACTGAGGCTGGTAAGGGAGTTTTTTTTGCATCCTGGAATTTTCCTCTTTTCTGCAACAGTTTCTTCCTTCTGTTGTATAGTTTGTTTATGGCAGGGTACCACCAGATTAGCTTCCTTTTTTTGGAGAAGAGCATCTTGGTTCTATTGGGATGACACGATTCATGCATGTGTGGATGTGCTCATACAGTGTCTTAGTGCAGGATTCAGCAGTCGAACTTTCAGATCCCGTCTGCATAGGTGTCATGAAGTTTGTCACTTCTGACTTGAGTAGCATGAAGTTGGCTTTGGAGAAGTTTTTTATGGAATTTTCCTTACTGGGTTGGGGGTGGCATGTGGATATCAAGGGTGATTAGCTTATGGTCAGAACTGACCAATGAGGGGGTAACCACTGGTGTGGAGCATCTATCTCCCATGTTGGTAATGACCAGGTGTAGGATATTGGAGCCCCTAGTGGGACAATGGATTAGTTGATCCAAGGTGTTGGAATGTATGAATTCCAAGAACCGTTGGGAAAAGGTGTTGGTACCCGAGTAGTTTTCCCAGTTAATGGCAGGGTAGTTGAAATTACACAGTATTAGGGTGTTTGTGTTCAAGCACATTAATGTACCTTAGGGTGCTATGTGTACGTGATAATGGCATTCTTGGCACAGAAATATGCTTAGCCTTCATTCTTGTGCCGTAACAGAGCCCTGGACATGCTCCAGAACAGACTTTTGTATATTAATACTTAGATATTACATATTCATGTTTTTTCAATACAGGAGTTTTTGTAAGGAATAGAAAATGAACTTTGTATATTATAGCTGCAAGTTGCTCCCTGAAATGCCATAGAGATTTGCAACTTTTAATGTTTAAAACAGTTGTATTATGTTGTGGTTTGGATGCACCTTGCACACAAAATACATATACAGTTCATGATTAAATAAGTCTGCATCATGTGTAGGAATATTACAAACATGTGATGTGTGATAAAAGATCAACATAATGAATCACAACATCTCAAAATTAGAAGGAATAATATCTGCCTGTAGCATTGCCTGCTCATTAAGATATAGTCATTCATTACCATAAGTGTAAAAAAAAATCATTACAGTATCACATGATGTGTCTGCCCATCCAAGAGAAACTATTTCTGCTTCCTCTATAACATCTGATCAGGTGTGCTTAGTGATCACAAGTACTATCAAAATCTCTCTGCAAAAACACCTAGTAAAATACTCAACAAGGTTCATTTTTATTTATTTATTTTTGTCCACTGGGGTAGAGCATTGATTGAATAATGGCCAATTACAGCTCAGCCCAGGTTACACCATAATATAACTAAACATTGTACAGTATACAAAAAACAGCAGTTTTCATTTATGAGTAAACACAGGGAATATGACAAACAATATATATATATATATATATATATATATATATATATATATATATATACAAGAGATGTAACAGACCAAATGTATCTACAGTTACATAAGTGGAATAGAAAAGACAGAATAGATTTAAAACAGGAAATGTAGAATTGATGGGGATAGGGCAGTAGTAGCTAGGTTAGGAAAGCTAACTAAAACCAGTAAGATGAATTAGCAGACTAGCTTATGTGTAGTGGGTTTAGACCAGTAATGGTGCGGTAAGTTGAATAACAGTTAAGGATGCTTGAGTTAATGAAGTCGATCAGCTAGATTACAATTATGGATATTTAATAATGGTATAGTCAGTACGACTCTTCAGGAAGGCTAATCCAACCACACACTCCACTGTCTCTGTGAAATAGCATTCCTCAAACTTGCTTTGCTCCACAACCTGAAATGTCATACAGCATTTTTAGTGCACTTAGATTCCTTTTGAGCAGTAAGTAGTGCCCTCTAATTTTTTGGGGCTCCATTGGAGTATGTAAGTACTTTTGCCATGCTTTTTTTTCTTTTGTTCGTCACTTTCTCATTAGACTGCATTGCAACTAAATTTCCTTTTTATATGTACATGAATTTTTGAAATAATGACCCTAAATTAGTAAAGCAGTTCTTAGTATCTCTGATATTGTCATATTAGTGCCAGTATATTTTTGTAAAAGTACATAGGTCATATATGCTCGATCTTAGCCTCTCTTTTCATTTACCCAGCAAATCATCGTCAATCATTTTTCACCTGTATTTTTTCAGGCAGCATTGATAAAGTATGGGTAGCACACATTGCTACACATACTATTACAATGGTGTAGCCGCCAGTTTGCAGAATACTGCAGCAATAAGACTGCTGCAGCAATAAGACTGTAGAATATTGCATAATAAGAGTATAGCATACTGCAGCAATAAGGCTGTAGAATACTGCAGCAATAAGAGTGTAGAATACTTCAGCATTAACAGTGCAAAATACTTCAGCTATAAAGCTGTAGAATACTGCAGCAGTAAGACTGTAGAATACAGCAGAACTACAATTATGCCTCCTTTTTTATTCTGCTTGATAAAAGGTAACTGAACCTGTCTTATACTTAATTATCTAATCTCAATGTCCACTTATTTTATCAGGGTTGATTCAAAGAGCTTTGTAATTGAAACTGTTGCAGGGTACACTGTGGCATGTTTTGCACAATTTGGTGAGAGTGATCCTTCATGCATTTTGCATTTGGCTTTGTTAACCCAAAAGGCATTTCTTTTCAAATGTATATGTTCACATTGAGTTAGATTTCATGCAGTGGACAGCAGTAATTGTATAGTTGTACTAGTTGTACTGAAAACCATACCTGTAAAGTATATCTTCAGGTTGCTCTTGAAATCTTGTAAATAAATGAGAGCACCTTGTAAAATAGATACTTTACACTAGAAATGTGTTAAATTCCAGGATGCCTTTTAGTAATTAATGTAGGTGTCTCTTATTTTTTTTCTCTGAGATATCTTTGAACATCCATTTGAGTCTTAATGAAGCATACCTAATAATTTTAATGTGCTACAGGACAGTGAACATCTGCAAATTTACTTCTTGCTGGCTTTGTAATATTGAGAAGTAAAGGCAGGCTCAGTAGCTGTTAGATTGAAAAGTAAAATAGTTATTACTTTTTATTACTTTTCATAAGAAAATGAGAACACTGCATGATTTCCAGAAATCATTGCAATGAGAATGAATGCAGTTTGTTTCCTTTTTCCTTTGTGCATGTGTGTGTGTGTCTGTGTGCTGTGTGCTACAGATTGCAAACCTGGGACTGAACTGGTCTTGGAGTAAAGAGAAGTTACATATCCCTGCCTTGGTACACATTCTAACTCTAAATAATAAATGTTTACCTACAGGCAAGTTTATAAGCAGATCATAGTAGTGTACACATGCATAAGTGAAATCTCTGCAAGAAGGCAGAAATCTAATCAACCTGTGTAAACAGGCTATTTTTTAAGCTTGTTCACATTTAATTAGAAAACAGCATGTTGTGTAGTCAACCTAGCTCAATTCAAATGGAACTGTGAGTTAAACCAGCAGAAACAGAGAGCGCATTTCACCCACCTACAACATAGCCATGAATTACTTGTCAATATCACCTGCCCTGATGATTGATTTTCTACTCGGAATCTAAAGCTGTTTTACCCATGCCCCTTGGTTCTGAGTAAGCAGATCATAAAATGGGTTTGTGAAGTAAACAGCAATTTAAAATCAGCTCAGTCTGAAATCAAGCAAAGAAGCATATACTGCATGAATCCACTGTTTGAGAAGCTGCATATTTATGATAGATATTTAATCCATGAGCACAAGTAGGAATGTAGTATCAGAAAGCAGGAAATTGCCAAATACATACTTACAACTGTAATATTAATATACCTGTGGATAATTTCTAGGAAATTTGCTTGTTTTCTTTCCCTTTATCGGTAAATACTCAGTTAATGTATTGTTGATGTGATGTGTAATGTAAAATTGTTAGCACTGCTGGTTTTGTTTATGGCCTTTATACATATGCATTTTGTTTTGTTTCTGGTCTTTATACATATGCATTATAGTGTGAAATAATTAGTATCTAGGATTGTGTTTTGAATTCAAATCTCATCCATTTCAAAACAAATTGAAATCCTTAATTTTATCAATGCAACCCCGACCCCATGTAAACAAATAGGAAAAGGAGCCTGATGAATACAAGAATTTACAAAAATCGTGGAGTTGTTTATTTTAATAGTTCTTATATTATCCCTTATAATAACTTGGTGCTCAGCGACTAATTCCAATTCCATGAAATTATTCACATAGGTACAAACTACAAGTACAGCAAAGGGAAGTGGGGGTATTATGAAGGGCTTAACAAGGGTGGCTATTATGTTTATGTGTAGCCATTCAAAGGTGTATTATATGGCTAAGTATGTCATAGTCCACTTGCCTAGTATTGTTCTTATGTTAGGTTTCTGTGTAGTTTTGGAGGATTTCTTCAAAAAAACATGACAATGAATCATTGTAATGGTGCAACCAAATTAAATTATTGTGCAGTAATATCAGCATCAAAGATCAGGCAAATTATTGCACGTACATAAGGAACAATTGAGATATACATGAAAAGAAAAAAACAAGTCCAGAGATGTTGTTCTCACCTTCCTACAGAGAGCTTTGTTTTTCTGGAAAGAACACTTACCACTACATCTGAATTGAGTTCATTATGTTTTCAACAGAGATGAAATTTTATTATCTGTGGTGTAATTTGTGATATCTACTATTATTAAAATGCATCTTTGGTACTGATCTCTGCATTCTCTTAATAACAGTTTCCTTGATTTCAGATTGCAACACCTAGTGGAAGGGTAAGTCAAAGAAAACTTGATAGTGAAGAAAGAAATAAGGGAAAAACAACAGGTAGCTTATCATAGAATGGAAAGAAACAAAGACAGAGACAATAGGAACTGTTAAAGTGAAAAATTCATTAAAGTCAACCAGATCAACTAGAATGAAAAAGCCATTACAATTACTTTTTTGTTTGCTGTGTGTGATGAGTTGTCATTCCATTAACATCATTTTTAGAGGGATATTAAACAAACTGCTTAGTGCATAAAGAGAAAGGCCTGATGATAGCACCAGTTACTTTGTGCAATTAACAAGTACACAATTTGTAGAAGGCAGGAAGTGAGTCACCAGTAACAGGAAAAAGAAGCAGGTGAAGTTGTGTGGCAGCATTGAAACCTGGCCTTCTACCAGGAGCCAGGTCTGAGATGATATGCCAGGCTGGAGCAGTTTACCTGGTCATGTGTTTCAGACTTCTAGATGGGACGCATCTGTGTGGAGGTAAGCATGTCTGTACTGGGTCCAGCTGTTTGTTTACTGGCTGACAGAGGAAATAGGACAGCAGGAAATAATCCATTACCCTGCACTGCATAGATAATAACTGCTCGTACATTTCAACACCCCTACCCATTACTTGCTTGGATGGGGATGACAATGAGTCATTTGGGAGATGGTTAGGCTAGACCATCAAACAAGACACTTCCACAAAAATGCATAATGCAACACACAAAGTGGGGAAATAGAAGGTAGGTAAAAGCCATTGTGAAGTGAATTATGTAACCTTGCTGAAGGTGAGTCTGCATCTTTTATAGTCTTATACAAGTAACTAAAGTTGTTTAATTAATGGTAAAGTAATGAATTAAGGGTTGTCTATCAATGAAGTCAACAAGTGTCCATGAAAGGGTGTGGTAACATAAATCGCTGAGAGGATACACACATTATTTGGAAAGTCTGACTAATAAGTGACATCAGACTCTGATTAGCAAATGCTATCATAGAAGAAGGAAGGCATGAATCTAGGAAGAAAAGATATAAGGAAGAAAATGTTTATGGAAAGAGGGGCGACTATGGTACATTTAACACGGAGTTAAAATGAAAGAAATAAAATGCAACAACACATAAACCATTGGTATGAATCAGTGCAAATAGCTGTCCTGAGATAAGTAATACATTATGGAGACCTGGTGGTCTGGCTTGTGGCTTGAGTGCCTTAAACACCTGTGTCACTGTGATTTCATGAATTGGTGTGCTGAAACAGTTTTATTTCTTCAGGGCCTCATTTTGCTGTTTAGTCTGAACCTTATTTATTACCAAGTTTTAAGGTAAATCCACATCAAGCTTTTCGTTAGTTGAGTATTTCAGGTCATAGCTGGGCTATCCTTTAATGCTGATGTACTAATGACCCCCCCCCCCCCAAAAAAAAATGAAACTTTTGCAGCTATGAGAGTCTGGCTTACTAGCCTGAATGCATTGCGAAAGCCCAGTGTGTCACTGTGCATTAATGAAATGAGACAGCTTGCTGAAATACAATTGTGTCTTCAGTGAAAATATGCATCCTTAACACTTTGACTTGATAAAAGGGACTTACAAATATTTATGTACATTGTGTAGGTCCTGCATGAAACTGTTTTGGTCTCCCATTCCTATTTTCAGAAGTTTTAATATAAGCAGCAGCAATAAATGTCAATCAGTAAAGAATTATTGCCAATGTCAGCAATTCTTATAGAAGTAGCCTATTTCCATGACAGCATCTCTGATCTGATCTTTGTAGCTGACATTTATCAACATTTTTGTTCCTACAATCTGAGAAAAATGTCAGTTGGATTTTTAGTGGATGTGGAACAAACATTATTAATGTTAACCAAACAGAGGAAAGTGAGACATTTTCTTTTTAACATAAGCCAGTTTTAGCTGTCGGCATTCCAAGTTTTGCTGATTGGAAACAACACTTTCACCAAGTAAATCACAGGTTCTCCAAAACAGAGCTTTAGTCTGAGTAATGCAGGATCTCCCCTAAATGTTTAATGAAATTATAATTTTGCTCTATGATTCTGTCTTTTTCACACGCACCTTCAGTTTAATAGAGTTGTGACGCACACACTGAGACATGATATAAAAAGCTATACCAAATCCACATACTGATGAGCTCTTGAAGACAGCTATAAAAATAAAGATTTGTTTACTGGTGTGACTTCATAAATGCTAAACCTACCTACTCAGGTGTGACAAGCAATACCACGTGAGAAAGAAGAAAACAGCATCCTTTGATTCAAGAAAAACATAAACTGCAGTTTTTTTATACAATGTTTTAAAGCATTCTGTGGAATAGCAATTAATAAATGCAATTAAATTCAACATGTTTTCATAATATACTGTAATAAGCATTAATGTCATGAATACAATTTGTTTTTATTTCTTACAGTTCAATGGTTCTTTTTCAGTGTACAAGTAAAGATGCATTCTAAAGCAGTTACAAATAAAATCTTCCATCATAAATACCACTGGGAAAAAATGACATTTTCTTGTGAAGCATTGCAGGCTGTAATATTAACTATGTCAGTACCTCTCTAGGTGACATCAGTGTGAAAATTCATAAAGGATATTATCATGTTATTACAAGAAAAAGCAAATGTTTGTACTGAGAGTGTGACAGGCATGCTTAACAACAGTAAATCACAGATAAGCTAACAATAAAAGTATATACACATTTTAAACATTGATAAGAACATGATGCATTTTAGCACCACGTCTGTTTTAAACACAAGCGGTACTGTATAACCATATTTTTTATGAACTAGTAAGTAATGTTATAGTACATTAAAGTTCTACTTCTATACCATACCTTTTTTTCCTTTTAAACTAATAATTACTCTGAAACTTTATAAATTTACCCTAAAGAAGCAAAATACCATAGTATTGCAAATAACATTTATGTATATATTGGATATTGACCATCTCTTGTACATCACCCATTGATGCTTACTGATAATGTTATCCTCACTGACTGTTGTATTTGTATAAAAAAAAAAAAAAAAAAATTTTTATTTTTTTGTCACAATTGTATTTTATAGTTTGATCTGTCATGACTTTTATATTTCTTTTTGTATGTTTTTCTTGAAGCTTTTCTCCCCGGGCCTCTACTGAAAATGGACATATATCCAGCTAGACTAGCCCGGTCAACAAATGTAAAATAAAATAAAAATAAATAAGTAATAAGTATCCGTCATTTCCTCAGTCTTAAAATTTGAGTTTTATTTCAAGGACAGCATATACTAAATGCATGTAAACTTCTGTTAAAATCAGTCATTGTGAACAGATGTTTTCTTTCAAATAGGGTAAATCATTCTGTCCACTTCCTAATGCAAACAGCCACTTACATTCTTAACTCCTAGATATTCTTATGTTTCCATGAATGTTCACATTCTTATAAACTTTACCACAGTGAAGTAAGAAATACAACAGAATCGCAGTTCCTTAAACATCATCTCACATTTTCACAAAGCCTAGTCTGTGTAAATTTTCTTCTTCTTTTAGGTTAGCAATGTTTTCATTGCTAGGATGAACCTCTGACAAGCACAGGCATATACTTGTGCATATATATTTTTACCCTATATGTTATTTTTCTGTAAATATTGGTAATTATAATTTATAAAGGTAGTGAAGATAATCGTGATTGAGGAATGCAACAAGCATGTACTATGTACACTTCACATGTATAACCACCCATGTTAGCTTATATCATATAGTAAAAAACACAGTCATTATACTTTGATTAACTTACAGGGAATAATGAAAAATACCTCTAATTCATAAATAAATATTTATAATTATTTTTCTTATGTTTCAGAATTTGACAAACATATCACACAGAACAAACAGAAATGCTTTCCACTAAATTTCAGTCCCTTACATTGTCAACAATGTCATAAGTTCATATGAAGGTATACACATCTCTGCACAATTAAATTACTTGACTCAAAACTAATTGAACAATGAAATGGTTTCTATAGTACAGTAACAGTAAAGATGAAAAGTAAAGCTTGGAATATTTTCAACAAAACCTGTATTAAAGCCACACTGAACAATCTTTTTATTTCTAAAGAAATATTTATTTCCTTCTATAACAGACTGTTAGCATTGCACAAAACATATTATATTTAGCCATACAAAAATACTTCCAAACTATACATTGGTTTAATCCTCCCACTCCAGTGGAGAAAGCAGGCACTGGGAATGTGGACTATGCTGCTTAAGAGGACCCCTGGATTGCAAGCCTAGTAACTTCCCATGAACTTATGAGCCTATGGACAGAACTACCCAACCCCATTTCCATTGTAACTCTACCTTTGTTCCCATAATGATGATGCCATGTTAGATGGTGCCTGATTTAGTATTAAAATGTAAAGCCTTCAGGATATTTCCCTCAGGCCATGCCTATAAAGTTTACTGAAACTACCTGCTACTTGACTAGTTATGATTAATGTCCTTTAATGTGTTCCATGACCCTAATCTGTGCTTTATGCGAGGTCTCACTTAAATATCACTATGTAGCGCCTGGGATGGAAGGAGGAAAATATAACATATACTATAGTCTGGGACTTACAATTAATCCTTTTAGTCACTTTAAAGTCTTTATTACTCAGCCTCGCTTTACTCTTAGAAATATGAACTTACCATACTGAAGAACCAGAACAAAGAACACCACCTTCTTGTACCCTAGAACCTTTGGTCTTGAAGAAAACAGTAGACCAAACAGTGGCTTAGCATCTCTGTAAGATATTTTTATTCAAAAGGGAAGAGTCCATTCAAGGAGTTACTTGGTATCAGAAGGAGCCAAAACATTCACAAAATGTTGACAACTTCTTCTTTATAAGGAATATAATCCATTATAAAATAAATGTTCCTATCCTGAAAGTGTCCATTCTTAAATATCCATCTATTCCTATCTGGGGGTGGGCTAAACTGATACATTTAATCAAAATCCATATGAAACTTTTTGTCTCGGTGCCATCTCTGTGCTAAGCAGTCTCAAAGACCAACAGCTGCCTTCCCTGGGGTTACACGTCAACTCCTTGCAAAAGTCTCTGCACGTCATGAGACTTTTATCAGGTATGGGGAGTAATTCGTCAAATCATATAGAAAATTACTAGCAGCTGATTTCTTTCTGTCACTGAAATAATGTGGTTATCCTGAACTCTTAACAGCAGATCCAGAAATATGTTACTCAGACAAATTATTTTATAAAGTAAATCTAAAGCCTGCTGAGTAGAAATCCCTAACAAGCAGAATAAATTCAGTTTGTACAGCATTACTTTATTTGACTGATTAACTTCCCAAAAAGTAGTTTAATAGGATATAAATGGGAGGCCATATGTCACCAGATAGTTATAAACACTAAGAACTTTGAACTTAAAATATTGTTTGCATCAGATCATGGTGACAAGACATGGAGAAGTCCAAGAAGTTAAATCTTGCATTTTCTCACTTTCTTCTTTAGGCCTGTGCAACCCCAGAAAATGTGAATATATAAATATCTAGGTTGGGGGGTTTGGTGCCTTGCCATTGCATTGCTGATGCATTTTTTGAAATTGGTTATCTCTCTCTTATAACCAGTGACCTCTCAAGGTTTTAGGTGCTTCTAGTTTCAATAATCATATGTCAAATTAACTAGATGGAATTATGCATATTTGACTTCTACAAATGTGTCTTAACTTCTCTTGATGTCATTAAAAACAATGACATGCTGAGGTACCACATTTTTAACAGAATGCATTATTTTTAATCTTTCATTATGAAATCATTTTTTTTTTCAAATTTTGTAGGACAGGAACAAGAATGCTAAAATATTTTCTGGATTGGAAGTATTTTATCTAATAAAGGATTTGTTTTAATTGCACAATTTATAGCAAACACAAACCTAGCAGCAAAACATGTTTCTTAGTGAGGGATTGGGTGGAGAACTAATTTTAGTCCATGATTACAGGTAAAGCTATACTGACTGAACTCTTGTTAGAAGAGTTATTAATAATCTTCAGAATATTCAGTGTTAACATGGGAGCTGAGATCACTTATGCTGCATTATTTTTACATTAAATTAAATATCATGATGTTTACTGCATTATATTTATTAAACACAAGTGCTACAAAATTGCTTTCAAATATTTAAGTACTAAGCAGATACAAGAGGATTTTAAAGATGATAAACGAGGTTTCATTAAGCATGCCATATTTTGCCCTGAAGTGCATATTTTTACAAAAAGGCTAATACTAGGATATTTACACCGACTTCTGCAGATAAACAGGTAAAACCTGCATATCTCCATTATTAGACATCCTCTTACCTCCAATAACAGCAGAGTCACGTCTGATTGCATTATCTAGTGGTTGTCCTTGGTCTATTGACCCAGAGTTATCTGTGGTAAGACAGAAGAAATATGGAAGAAGTATTGCAGGGAATCAAAGTAGACAGTAAATAAATATTATAATAATTCTATTAGTTCTATTTTTTCTGCACAAACAAATTATAACAGAGGATGTGTTCAAATACACTGAAGAAAATGCAAGTCTAGACACTCACATAATTGCGTGAAAGTACGGATACTTTTTCTTTTGCAGTGAAATACTTAACATATGTATTAGGATACTACAATCCCTTTAACAAAAAGTATGGTACTTTTGTTAAATGTGGATAGTGGAATTTCATAGTCTATACTAAGCACTTCTCAGGTAGCCAGAATCTCTGAAGCTTTTTGCAACAAAGAGGCTTCAGGCTACAGCTTTATTTTATGAATCAGGGAAAGCTGCCCACCAAACCTATGAAAGAGACTGTATTACCTCTACCCCCTTAACAATTATAACCAACTCTATAGTCAATTAATGTTGAGTAAAAGAGATAAGATGTGGATTTGACTCCATTTGTCAAAACAGTGCCACAAGTTCACGGCAAACTCAAAAACACAGGAAGGTATTACATGAATATGATGCAATACCTTCCTGATCACTATATCATCAAGCCTGCTATAACTGGAAAGAAATGCAAGCCCACCCCCAAGCCTTTCTGTGCTGGAGGGAAGGCTTCTAGCTTATCAGTGGGAGTGGTAAGCACAAGGTAGCCTATCTACCAGAAGAGTGGTTTATGGCCCAGAAATTGTAGTTTATTAGCCATTTGGGCAGTTTTTCCATCTCTTTCAACTTACTGGTTTAAAAGCCTGCGTTTGCGCTTGTTTCCCATCTTTCCTGTAACTAGTCTAGTCCAGATGCAGATTTGCTGTATCCAGTGCTGTTTGTAAGCTTCTGAGCCCCCCAAGCCTTTCAGTGTTGGATGGAAGCCTTCTAGCTTATCAGTGGGAGTGGTAAGCTCTAGGAAGCCTATTTACCACAAGAGTGGTTTCCGGCCCAGAAATTGTAGTTTATTGGCTGTTTGGGCAGTTTTTCCATCTCTTTCAATTTTCTGGTTTAAAAGCCCACATTTGCGCTTGTTTCCCACCTTTCCTGTAACTAGTTGAGTCCAGATACAGATTTGCTGTATCCAGGACTGTCTGTAAGCTTCTGAGCCCCTCAAGCCTTTCTGTGTTGGACGGAAGCATTCTAGCTTTTCAGTGGGAGTGGTAAGCACTAGGTAGCCTATCAACCACAAGATCCAGGTAAAGAGTCTTAGTTTTAGCACTTGAATTTGCTTATTCATGCTCAGCACTTGTTCAGAACTTGTTGTTAGCACAAAATAAGCTATAAATTACTACAGCACTCAACCTTTCTCTTTACCTAGAGGAAAACAGTTTTTGTACTTACTTTCATCACTTGCTTAGAGAAAAACAGCTTTTATACTCACTTTCCTCACTTGTCTAGAGGAAAGTAGTTTTTTATTCAGGCGTGTCCAAGGGTGAGCTCCCAGTGTTCTCTCCTGTCTATCTGATGAATCTGGGAATCTTGGGGCAATGTAGCAATTGCCTCATGTACACAGACAACCCTCTCCTCCTACCACCCAACACCACAACCTGTGAGAGATGCACTTATCTAGCCAAACTGGAGGTAAAGCTCTCATCAACCTAGACTGAACTTAACAGTCAAGAGGAAAAGGTAAAGACTTGCACCACACCACACTCATCACATAGTCCCACTAAACCTACACCACCAAAATCCACACATAAAAACACAAAAACATTTGCAGAGGCTCTCAATAATAATCTCCTCAAGCAACAGAGACCTCCAAAGAAGAAACGCAAGCAACCTCCACCCCCAACACAACCCAAATGGCACATAGCCCACAGACTCAGTGTGACAATAAACCACAGCCCATAAGGCAAAACAACACACCCAACACACTAGTCATAGATGACTCTATAGTCAGGCACACTGATGTCCCGCTCACCAGGCTAAACAAGAAGAAGGTTACTGTCAGCTGCCTGTCATGTGCCAGCATCCACCACATAACCCACACACTCAGGTCACTCCACAACAAGTACAGATATGAGTCTGTCATTGTCCATGTTGGTGTGACCTACCTGAGACTTACCTCCCTGCACTACATGAAAAGAGACAAGGATGAGCTCTCTGATCTTGTAGCCTAGGCAGGTATGACCCTAGCCCTGAGTAGCATCCTGCCATCGCCCAGAATTATACCTCTGTACAAGGACAAAATGATTGACTTCAACAATAGGCTAAGCTTCTGGTGTCATTCTAAAGGGATCCAGTATCTGTCTGCCTTGGATAACATGGTCAATAGACCATGATGCTTTGCCAAAGATAGCCTGCACCTGTCCCCCCTAGGATTCTGGATACCGGCTACTGGTTTTGTCACCCCTATAGTGCCTTTTTTAGCAAGGTTCTAATGACAAATTCACCACCATAATAGGAAAAGGCAAGCAAAAACAGAGGGTAATGCTACTCAATGTGAGAAGTCTAAATCTAAAAATGCACTCACTCGAGGCACTCCTTAAAATTTGGAACATTGATATCTGTGCAGTGGCTTAGACCTGGTTCAAGCCTCTAGAGAGCACCCCTGCATTACCAGGCTATAACTCATACCACACTTTTCGGCCATCTAACCTGGACCAAAACACCAAAGGCAGAGGTGTGTCCATATTCATTAAGGATATCAACACCTCCAGGCTAGTTGCGCAGCATAATGCATCCGAGGTTATCCAAGTGCATCTATGTTTGGGCAATACTGCAATCCAAATTGTAGCTTGCTACAGATCCCCCACCATGCCCCAGCATTCCCACTCGTCTTTTCTTGATATACTGGAAAATATTATGGTTCCACCAAACACTCTAATAATGGGCGATTTCAACTACCCCAACATTAACTGGGAAAACTACTCATGTGGCAACTCCTTCACTCAACGCTTTCTGGAATTCATAAATTCCATTGCCCTGGACCAACGTATCCTCACCCCCACCAGGGGCAGCAGTATCCTAGACAGTCATTGCCAACATGAGTGACCGGTGTTCCACACCTGAAGTCAACTCCTTGTTGGTCAGATCTGACCATAAGCTGATCACCCTAGATATCTGCATCCCGCCCCCACCCACCATTAAGGAAACCAAGGTAAAAAATTTCTCCAAAACCAACTTCATGCTTCTTAAGACAGAATTGGTGTACCTCATGACACCCATGCAGATGGACAATACAGTTACGACTGCTGAATCTTACACAAATGCATTCTGAAAGCACTTACATAAGTGATGGATCATGCAATCCCATGCAGAACCAAGACGCTATCCTCCAAAAAAAGGAAGCCGATCTGGTGGTCTGGTGGGGGTGGAGGTTGCTTGCGTTTCTGCTTTGGAGGTCTCTACAACAGAAGGAAGAAACTGTTGCAAAAGAGAGTAAAATCCCATGAGTGGAGGAGCTCCCTGGTCAGCCTCAGTAAGAAGCTGAGAGCCCTTATAAGATCCTCCAAAGCTAGATATGAAAACAAAATCACCACTGATTCTAAGGGCAGCCACAAAGCATTCTATAGCTATGTCAAGAATCTCAATGGCAACACCCAGATCTGCTCTGAGTTACAGCACAACGGCATGAAAATTTCAAAACCAACTGATATTGCCAACATCCTGGCAGATACGTTCAGTGCTAACTTTACCCCCCTCTCACCCCCTAAAGGGTCCATATCTATACAGGAAGTATGCGGAGTCCCTGTAATCAGATCTATGCAGGTAAATGCTACACTCTCTAAAACCAAAAACACAGCATCCATGGGACAGGACAACATCCCAGGCTGCATTTTACACGAACTTCAGAACGAACTGGCTCCCCACCTAAGCACCATGTTCAATCATAATGTCACATCAGGCTTTATGCCCACTGAATGGTGTACAGCAACAGTTATCCCACTCCACAAAGGGGGAGCCACCACTGATCTTGGGAACTATCACCCTATTAGCCTGACGAGCCTGGTCTGCAAGGCCATGGAACGTATCATCATGGAACTCAAAAACAAAGACATTGGTAACCTCCAAACTCTGGACCCCACCCAGTTTGGGTTTGCAAAAGGCAGATGATTCCTTCTGAACCTAATCAACTTCTTTGAGGCAGTCACCAAAGCCGTAGACAAGGGTAAGGTGGTTCACACAGCCTATCTTGACCTTGCCAAGGCTTTTGACACCATCTCCCATTCTGGAATTATAGCTAAAATCACTAAACTAGGTGTGAATCCCTACATCATAAGATGGGTTGCCAACTAGCTCACTGACAGAACTCACACTGTTAAAGTTGCAGACTCCAAATCTGACTTGAAACCAGTGACAAGTGGAGTACCACAGGGTTCAGTCCTGCGACCTCTCCTGTTTGGTATCTACTTCTCTGTAGTACAGACTAGCACAGAAGGGCTCTGGCTAATGAAGTTCACAGATGACTGCAAACTAGGAGACATAGTCGAGTCCCCAAATGATGTGAACATCTACAGAAAGGCCTCACTGAGACAGATGCCTGGTGTCAGAGGCATGGCCTCAAGCTCAATGCCAAAAAGTGCATTGTCATCCCCTTTGGTAAAAACTCTGTACCTATGAACTACCACATAAACGTCAGTCTACTTAACCTCGAATGTGTGATAATAGACCTTGGGACCCAGGTGGACAGTAGTCTCTCCTTTGATAATCACATTGCCACAGTAGTCAGGAAATCCTTCTATATGGCACACCTCATCACAAAAGGGTTCTCATCCAGGAAAAAAGAGGTCATTGTTCCTCTCTACTCAGCACTCATTAGACCCATTATAGAGTACAGTGCTCTTTTGGAATGTACATCACAAGACATCTGCAGCAGCTGGAAAGGCCACAGAAGTACCTCACAAAGAAGATTACTGGCCTCAAACAGATGCCCTACACTGACTGTCTCAAAAAAACTCCAGCGTTACTCTATAGTATATTTTTATTTATTTATTTATTGCATTTGATTACCGGAGTAGTCCACTGGGCCAGAATAACCCATTTTCAGTACAGGCCTGGTGAGAAAAGCTCCACATTTAAAACATACAGACAAGAAATATGTTACAATGATACAGGGTATATAATACAACAGCAGCAAATACAGCAACATTATGATTGCATACACTAAATTATTGACAGAGGTAAAATTGGAGATGAACATTATGATTATTTACAATAGATTAGTAACAGAAGGTGGACTGGAGACATAGCATATAGTCATGGATTGAAACTACAAAATAAAGGTAAATTAAATATTGAGTAAGATACTACTACGAGGAGATCTCTTTCTAACATATAAAGCTATGTTAAACCCAGAGCTGTTGGTTAAGCTACACCTAAAGAAATCCCAGTCCCTCCAAGCTACATGCTCTAATGACCTAAACCTTGTCACCACAATAAACAGGACATGCTGGAGGGATAGATTCCTGTCCCAGAGGCTTCCCATACTCTAGAACAGGCTACCCATCTATGTCAAGCAAAGTTCTTCATTAGCACTCTTCAAGAAAAATCTTGATAAGTGGATGGGAAATACGAAATACACCCCAGGGAATCACTTCAGTGGCTCTGCTTGACAGCGGCACAGGAAAATAACTTTCTTGGGTGGCATAAGCCATGGAACCCTGTTGGCTAGGCTTACTTAGGTCCTTGGGCCGATAGCCTAGTACCTACCTATGAACCTATGAACTAGGATATTCCATATTTTTTCATTCATTTCCTTTAGTATGCATGCATTACATAAAGATAATTTTAAGTATGATGAACTGATCCAAGCAATGCTCTTCATACTTGTATATCTTAATTTCTTGCAGGAAGATTATAGAATGCATTTAACGTTATTACCTTGTACTAAGCAATGTCTGACATATGCAAACACAACTCAAAAAATCTTTAAGTTAATCTATATTGTTTTTCATAAAAATCCTAATAATTAACAGCATAAAACTGATTATATCTTATAAAACTATAAGGAATCTTATAGTATCTGGTCCTGGAAGACAAAATTCTCTAATAAATAATGTCTACAGTTAGTTAAGTAATGTAGATGTCACTATAAAACTTTTAGACCATTTAACCCTTTCTCAGCCCATAAACAAGACAGGCAACTAAATTTGCAGACCATCCACTTATGATTCCACATCCAGCATCACTTTAATGTTACTCATATTTTAGTCTGCATACAAACTTCCCCATGTCATTCATTCACAAAATGCTGTTGATGTAGACAAAACTAAATAGCATTTAATTTTATAAATACATAACTTGTTTACTATCAGATTACTGATACTTGCTAACAAACTGCCTCACTGTTATGCTGAATTCTTCCTTCATATTTTGTGTTTCTTATCCACATTCTAGAACATCTCTGCAAGTGCCTTCTGTGATATTGCTATGTATTGTTTTTCCTTTGCTAGCAAGGGACAGTGGACCATACTCACTATAGCTACATGCAAACAATCAGAAATAGCTGCACTCTGGACACAATTATATTAACATAAAAATTACCTCTGTCTGAAATTGTTTTGCAGTAGATCATCTGCTACATGAGATTTATATTTATATTTTTACTCAGATAATTTTATTTTAGATATGAAATAAACAACAAATGAATACTTAATACAGTGTACTGTCATATTACTTAATAAATTAACGGTATAGAAATTTACGTTCAGCCTGACATACGAAAAATGAATGATAAGTTATACAGAAGTACATAAATTAAACTTAAGAAATAATTATTTCAAGAGGAGGTTAGATCCATTTGTAAAGTATCAATCAGTGTTAAAACTTTTTTCCAAGGATTATTAGATAATGGCATAGGAAACAATCTTAATTCCTTGGTTTTAACTTCCATTTAGGCCGTCCTCTTCAATACACAAAGAAAATCTTCTCTGCTAAGTACTATGGTAGAATTCCACCTGTTTGTTAAGTATTTCCTAACAATAGCTAGTATTGTATTGCTCAAAGTAAATAGATGTTAGTTCTATTTAAAACAAAACCTTCAGTCATATTCAGTAATATTAAAGCTTTGGTGATAACAAAATTATTTGTATAAATCACCTGCATAAAATTATTAACATTTTCCCAAAAGGGTTTGATTTTTATACAATTGTAGAAAATGTGGGCCCAATCAGCTTTATAGATCTGTTGACATCTCCAACAAACCCCATTACTAGAAGAATTGATTTCTGAAACTTTATCAGGCGTTAAGAAGGCTCTATGGAGGAACTTCCAGGTAAATATTCTCCAATAATGAGAACAAGAGATCATTTTACTGTGAGTAGTACATCTGATTTATTTTCTGCGGTTAATTTAATCAAATATCCTTTAGGAGTAAACTGCCAATATGATGGTTTGAGTAATGTTTTGTAGTTTTTTATTAGGTTATATAAGTATGAAGTTCCATTTTTCATATTCTCATTATTATATATAATTCCAAATAGTCTGAATATAGGAAAAAGCTGAAAGAAGAAGAAGAAAAGAAAGAAGAATTATTTATTATCCTACATAAATTCTCGGTGTATGTCAATATATTCTGAAGTATTAACCATTCATGTGAATTTAATTCATAAGTTGACATCATATTTTTTTTTATACAATGCAACCAACAAATTAATTTTTTTTGTTCCCAAGAGATGTATATGTCCCTATGAATTCTATCTGGAAAGATTTAGTAATACTGAAAGGAATTAGTGTTGTGAACCAGAGCTTTAAATCCATATTCATATTTATAAATTTCCTAAAATGATCAAATAAATGATTTATTAGATTTGACCTAGTTAGTTTAGTTATATTATATTGCAGATTTAAAGTCAATTAGTGCCATAATATATTATCCTTATCCATAGTAATAGTATTTTTAAGTAATTTGTTTTCATTTATTATTATAGTTGTATTTAACAATTTCCAGTTGGAGATATAACTAGGATTAATCCATTCAATTACTGTTTTAAGTAGAGTAGCTCCTATATATGATTCAATGTCCAGAAAATTTATTCCTCCCTGATGCCATTGTCTAATATGATGGGCATATGCAATTTTATTTCTTTTAGGATACCATAAGAACCTTAGGAGTATTGCTGTTATTTTCTTAAGATAGATTTTCTCAGGAATTAAGAAAGTAACGTATACTACATACAAAACTTTGGGAAGAAAAAACATTTTAATCAGCTGTAGTCTATCTTCAAAAACTATGAATAGGTTATTATATTTAAACACTAGCAAATCTATTGTATCCATGACCTTTTTATAGTTAATATTCATTATATCTTGTATATTCTCACACAGGATTATCCCCAGGTGTTTTAAAGTTGCTACTTGTTCACCTATGATATGATTCTTGTCTGTTTGTATATCATTCTTCTTATTTAATAATAAATATTTAGATTTTTGCTTGTTAAAACTAAGACCTGAGATCTTATGAAATTTCTGTATCAAAATACCTAGTTCATGTAAGACTTCTTTAGAATTCAATAGTGTAAGAAGTATATTGTCATCGAAGAGCATGATCTTAGAATTATTTTGTCCAAATATATTTATTCCTTTTATCTTCGGATTATTTCATATTAATATAGCCAATAGCTCTATAGCCAATGTAAATAAGACAGGTGGCATAGGATAACTCTGTTTAGTACCTCTTGTAATTTGTATAGCCTCTGAGGTGAAGGGTCCTATTTTTATATAAGCTAAGTTGTTTTCATAAACCTTTTTAATAATTGTAATAAAGGAGGAATAAAAGGCATATGCTTCAAGAATTTTAATTAAATAATCCCAATTTAGGGAATCAAATGCTTTTTCAATATCCAGTCCGATTATCAAGGCTTCTTTACTTTATTTAAATTATCAATTAATGACAATATTCTTTTAATGTTATCATGTGTGTGTCTATTTTGAATAAACCCAGTTTGATCATTGATGATTATTTCATTCATTTGGTTTTTCATTCTATTTACCAGGATAGACATAAATAGTTTATAGTCATTATTTAACAATGAAATTGGCCTATATGAACTACAAGGACTAGCATCTTTATTTTCTTTTAAAATGGGTATGATTAAAGAGTATCTCCATGAAGGGGAAATTATTGCATGGGCTTGAATTTCAATTAGTGTTTTATGTAGAAATGAGGTTATATTTTTGGGAAATAACTTGAGATTAAACCGTCCATTCCAGGAGATTTACCAGACTGACTTTCATTAATTTTATCAGCAACTTCTTTGTGTGTAATGGGCTTTTGTAAATTCCTTTGTAAACTTTCAGGGATTGGTTTAATATTAGAAATCATATTTTCTAAGTTGAAATATTCTGTTGTAATATTTTTACTTTCATAATGATTTCTATGATGACACTTAAAAGCATCTAGTATAGCTCCTATTTCGGGCACTTTCTTACCGTTTACTTCATGTAAGATATTAATAATAGAGTTAGCTTTAGATTGCATTTTAACTTTAACATAAAAATTATGTAGATGTTTTGGAGAAGTGGCATAAGAATTTATCTTTAACCTTTCCATGGCTAAATTAGTTTTATGATTTAATATTTCGTTATATCTTTTATTTAAATCTTCTATTTTCTTCTTGTTTTCAATCAAATTAAGGGACTTTTGGGATTTATATAATGTGAGTTTTCTTTGTAGTTCTTGTAGTTCTGATTCCCATTCCTTGATTCTATTTTTATACCAACCAATCGCTTTGCCATAAATATAAGCTTTAAGTGAATCCCAAATCATTACTATGTTCACTTCTGAATTGCAGTTTATATCTATAAAGACATTAAGCTCATTCACTAACCACTGCTTAAATTTTTTCATTTTTGTAATGTACGCAGGAATTCTAGATATAAATGTTAGTGGTTTAAAATCTATTTGCATTTTTAGAACTAATGAATTGTGATCTGATAGGGGACATGGGATTATTGAGAAAGAAGTAATTTTTGTTTGAAGATCTTGAGAAATGTATATTTTATCTATTCTGGTTTGAGTATGAAATCTATAGTCTTGGTGAGAGAATAATAATGAATTGTTATCTATAACATTAAAGGTATCTATCAAGTTTAAAGATTCAGACCATCTTTTTAATGGTTTTGCAGTAGCTGTTAAATGTGGAGATTTTTTAGTAGTAGTGTCAGACATATTGGTAATACAATTAAAATATCCTCCTACCACTAGATAACCTTTAGATATATGTTTAATATGATCTAGATGTTCCTTAACTGTTCCTATCCCAATACCGGGAAACCAGTATAGGTTTACTAATGTCCACAATCTATTATTATACTTCAAGATGACTATAGCTATAAGACTGTCATTATCTACATATTTATATATTACATCAGGGATTAAGGAATTCTTTCTCCATAAAATTGTAACTCCCTTCTTCTTAGATTTAAATTTGGAGCATGCTAAGGTCATATAATCACTTGGGTCCCACATGAAATTATCATCGTTTTTGAAATGGGTTTCCTGTAGAAGAATTATCTGGGCTCTATTTAACTTTAGGTATCTTAATAGATTAGTTTGCTTGCTTGGACTATTTAGGCCATTAATGTTTAAAGATAATAAAGAAAGGTCCATATCAAATTATTCTGAAGAAGTGATTGAAGTGCCATTATCTTTACCTGGACCATCCCCTCCTCTAATAATAAAATGATTAATTTGTAAACATTCATCCGTCTCAGTAAAGCATGTTATCACTAAAGTAATCGTCATGTTTAAGTCAGGCTTGGAAAAAATAATTAACATCCTAAAAACTAAAGTAAATAATGAAATTAAACTATTTTGAACATTAATCCCTACCCACCATGGAATGAAACACATTCCTAGTCCAACAGATTGATACATCTGAAGAACTATCACTCTAGCTTCCATTTTCCATTCATTAGAGCTCCATATATACAATATTAAATATTAAAGGAGTCTATTAACTACTATTATTGTGTTTAAAACGCTCTAGCAGAAATAATTTAAATATATATTAACAACTATATGCTGTCAATCTGTACTTATAAACATATGAATTCTATTAAACAGATCATTAAACTAATACAATTTGTTTGTATCAACATATATTTCCATATTGGAAATAATAATCATTTGTTTGAAGCACACAAGTTATTTAAATCATAAACACAAAGACTTGCAGCAAGTAACCTAAATTTTGATAATTATTACTTCCTGTAACAGACAAGCATACATTTTCAGATACTGTGCATTAAAACTAAAAGAGACTATATAAATTATATCACAACATAATATAACCATTAGTTTTATCAGGCTTTAGAAGTCATATAAATTATGTAATGAAAGGCTTTCAAGGAAGTGAATGTAGTTATATTTACAAAGTGATTTATAGCGTAACAGTACCGTGTATATGAAACCGGTTGTTTACAGTATTCTGAATGCTTAGTTTACTTAATGTTATATTAGTTAAGTATGCTACAAGTTTTGAACTTTTTTAAGCTTTTTATTCTTATTCTTATTTATAAGATAAAACTAAATAAAGACTTCTCTTATGTTTCCATGGAAGGTATGCTCGTGATTAAAAACAAGGAGTGGGCCCATATCCAATGAAATTCTTTCCTGCTCATTGCTATGACAATAATAAACATCTCAGAAGTTTAAGAAAAGTTTATGAGCTCTTTTTTTTTCCTGCCCAAACATTTCACTGAGAGTAAACAATCAGGTAAACAATTTCCCCTCTTTGGACTGCTATCTCCCTCACGGCAAGTTCAATAGATTCTTTACCAAAGGGCCATTAAGTACGACACCGCAGAACAAGCCACCATCCTTCCCCAAACCAGAACACACACAGACCTGTAACCCATGCAAACAAGGGAAGACATAGTCTGAAGCCCAGCAGCGAAGCGACGTCATTTCCTTTTACCTATCACACTTATGTCTCATCACAAGAGCGCGGAGGTTCTGCCACTTAATTACATCACTCCCACCCAAAGCTGCCGGGATCCCTCGTCACACCATAGTTCCACATAAAGTACATGTTAACTGTATTCTGCACTCACCCATAGACAGTTTCCTGCAGTCAAATCTACCATTCCTTTTAAAAAAAAAAAAAAAACATTTCAACTTCATCAGTGTCTCAAATAACGGCCATCTGTTCAGCCGTGATCGGACAGCTCTTGACAATAACCAAGACCAGCATCATTACTTTAAAACAAGCAAGCTTCACTATGAAAAGTCTTGGACTCAAAACGAGCCCACTTTCCAACATCTTTATTTATGCCAGCTACGAATAAATCAACCCCATGTCACTTCAATGTTAACTAACACTCCCCAGTAGCATTACTTAATTTAATACAGAAGTAATTTGCAGCTATCATAGACTTAACAGAAGTACAATCTAACAATTTCATTGCAGTGCCAGTATACAGTTTTATTGGATTTAAAGGGATAAATCAATTAGTGACTAGGGTTGATTTCAGCCACAGTAAATACCAATAAGTATTTAATAAAATAAATAGTTAACAAATAAAGAAGGGACCAGCAAACAGAGCACTACAGGTTACAAAGCGTAATTATTAACTTAGATTATACTGAATTGTATTTAGTTACGATCTCAGTCAGTCCTTAACATATATTTAGAAGTAAGAAAGAGAAGGAAAAAAAAACAAGAAAAACACAGAAAGACATAAGACAAAGGGGAAAGAGAAGAAAATGCCAAAAAGAGATGATTTATAACTAATATATATCTAGATTTATAAGTCATACATGAAAAGATATAGGAAACATACCTTCCACTGTATATATGTGGTATATGTATGCATGAGCTTAGAGGTTTTGAAACATATTAAATCCATTTAACGTTTTAATGGTTAGGTTGCAGTTGATACTTCAAGAGATTTTACAGATGTAGGTACTTTAGATTCTGTTTTCTACTTCTTCTTTTTGACATCAGTCCAGCCATTTTTATCAGTGGTTCTCTTCAAGGACTGGGATGCCCATTCCATATCTTCTGAAATGGTTATGATGTTGTTGTTTTTGATGAATTGTAGGGCTTCTTCCAGAGTGTTGAAGGTTCTCATCTCACTTAGGTGCAGTATCTTTATTTTTGCAGCGAAGGCTATTTGAGCTTTAATATTATTCTCTTTTAAAGTTTTTATTAGTGGCCATACCTTTTTTTTCTGTTCCAGCACTTTAGTGGAGTAGTCATTATCGAATCTTATTAGATTCTGATTGTATTTAATAGGACTTTTCCTCCATGCTGTTTTTAACACCAGTTCTTTGTCCATGAAAGATAAAAATTTTATTATAATTGATCATGGTGGCACAGAGGATGATGATGGGGTTGACGCTGATGTTTTATTTCCTAAAGCACAATGTGCCCTTTCTATGCCAAAGGAAAAACCTTCTTTAAGATCTAGACCCTCTGGAATACATGAGTTTAAGAAGGATATAATGTCCCCTACTTCTGTTTTCTCCGGTAAACCGAAAATCCTGATGTTAGACCTTCTTTCCCTATTCTCAAGGTCATCTACTTTATTGGATAAACAGGTATTTTGCTTCAGGAGAAACTTTGTTTGTGTTTCCTCTTCTTTAAGTCTTCCATCAATGTCAGACAAAGAAGTTTCAATGGTTGTTATCTTTGACTGATGTTGTTGAAGTATTTCTTTGAAGACCTCTGTTTTTGAGAGTTCTCTTTTAAATTCTGTAGACTAACCTTAAAATCATCCATTTTTGTTGATAATTCTTGTAATGTGGTAGTCACCAGTTGTAGTTCTTTTTTTAGTGCCAGATCAGAATGAGAATTATTCAGGTTACTCGTCTCTCCAGTTGCTGTATATATACACTTCTGAATAATTTGACAGGTAATTTCTTTATAAAAATTCACCAAAACTTGTATTTTGTTACTTTAAGCTATTAACTAAATACTTAGTAGTTTAGTTAGAAATAAATATTATAATTTCCTGAATTTAATGCTAGTTTATGGAGCTCCCAAAAAAATTGCTGCCTTCAGCCCCCCCCCCCAAGATTTATATTTAGATTAACCTTTTTCTTCAGTTCTGATATAACTGTTCAAAAAAGAAAATAAATTCACTTTTTTTCCCACTACATCATGTCGAAGGATACCAGTGTTTAGCTCACAACTTGTAACTGGAAGTAATTAATCATTTAAAAAAATACCTTTTTGAGTGCCTTGTGTCAAGTCATTTCTGTTTAATTTTACATTGCTTTTTCTTAGTGTACTAAGTACCAGTGGCAGGTGGTGACCTGGGGCTGCAGGAAGCAGCTATACAGAATGGGCTAATTGGAATCGAGCCTGGCTCTATCGTGACATGACAATGACTACTACCATTTGATTAAACAACAAAAGGGGTCCAATAATGTGTCGTGCTAAGCATTGTTTCTGAGGTTTATAACATAGTTAACAAAGGTGTTGCGGTTATCTTTTTCCTAAGTAGCGATGTTTACCTCATATCTAGCTTGATTGATTTGAACAGGGTCTGGAGTTCTGTGTTAAGCCTAAGAAAAGTGTTTTCCGCATTCCAAGGGTTACACTAAAGATTAATTTATTGATGGAAATCTGAAAGATGAAAGATAGACTGAAAAATGAACGTTAGGATACTCTGCAATACTATTTAAGAAAAGAAAGAAAACAGCTGTATTTTTTGATATTAGAAAATAAAACATCAGTATACAAGGAATAAAAAAAGTACTGAAAGGAAAGTATTACTCACCTCTCAGTTTCATGTCTCTATGTTCGTTATACATCAAATGAAATTGCATTTTTTTTTTTAAATCACAGGATCATTGAAAATGCAGTGGAACTAGGCCCAGTGACCATTTACACCTTGCCAGTACTGACACTTTAACCTTATCTTCTTTTTCAAGTAGTTACAGGCCAGTCGTACCAGGATATATTTGTGGATATCTCTCCAGTAGTCTAACTCCTTTTTGTAGGAAGAAAGACTATTGCATTGCTTAATTTGGAGTGGACATTTATTCCAGAGAAGTGTTCAGTATTGTGGGGTAAATCTGTCTCTCAACCATACTTTGTTCACTTGCTGAAGCATGTTTTGATCCATGATTACAGTGTTACTGGGACTGTCTGATTTATGGAGATATAAGAGAACTTGAACTACAAGATCCCTAATAGCTCAAAAGGAAAGGCACATATCATCCCAAAGGATTCTAGAGGACACTGAATAAAGAAACAGTGTTTCCACCCTTTCCTGGTAGCTTTTTTCTTTTGAGGCTGACATCATTTAACTAAATAACCTCTGGGGTCTATTCCAGTTGTTTGATATGCCAACAAAGATATAGCCCAAAAAGGGCATTGCATTCGATAATAGATCTGATCAGAGCAAAATACAGAGGATCAAAACTCCCATGTATTTAGATTAAATTCTTTTTAAATCAGCTACTCCATGTAAAAGCATTTCCTAACCATTGATCTAACATGACAATTAAAGTATATTATATACCCAGCTTCCATGGTCTTGTAGTGTACTTTCAGTTTGAAGTGGGGTGTAAATTATTCACATTCCAAAAAAATGTACAACACGGATGGCTTTCCTTAGTCAATAGGAAGTCCAGGCCAACACGAAGTGACTCTGGCTGACAAAGTTTGCAGACAATTGCAAGTTGGAAGCTATTATTAACTCCCCAAGTGATGTTGGCATCCTACAGAAAGTCCTCACTGAGACCAATGACTGGTGTCAGAACCATGGCCTGAAGCTCAATGCCAAAAAATGTGTCATCATCCCCTTTGGGAAAAACCTAGTTCCCATGAATTACCACATTGATGGGTAGTCCACTAAACACAGAAGGCATTATAAGAGATCTGGGAACACAGGTTGAAAGCAACCTCTCTTTTGACCACCACATTGCCACTGTGGTCAGAAAGTCCTTCTATGTGGCACATCTCATTACTAAGGGTTTTGCATCCAGGAAGAAAGAGGTCATTGTCTCCCTCTACACTTCCCTCATTAGACCAATCATTGAGTACAGTGCTCCATTTGGCATGTACCTCACTAGACACCTGCAACAACTGGAGAGGCCACAAAAGTACCTCACAAAGAGGATCCTAGACCTTAAGCTCTTGTCCTATACGGACATACTCAAAAAACTCCAACTATTCTCTGTCTCATATTGCCTACTTAGAGGCAATCTCTGCTTGACTTACAAAGTCATGTCTGACCCAGCTCTGTTAGAAATGCTACATCTAAAGAAATCCCAGACTCCCCATGCTATGGAATACTTCCCATACATGTCAAATAGAGTACCTCACTGACCATCTTCAAGAGAAATCTTGATGAGTGGATTGGATATAGAAAATTCACCCCGGGGATCACTCCAGTGACTCTACTCAACAGAGGCACTGGGTACTAAGGCTGGGTGGCACGATGCCAGGGTAATCTCATGGGCTAGGCTTGTAAAGGCTCCAGGGCCATTAGCCTAGTACACACCTATGAACCTATAAAGGATTAGTGTAAGGATATCTACACTACGCATTATTTACATGAATGAAAAAATGCTTATCATTGAATGATATTTTTCTTCATACATGGTTTTAGTTTGCTTTATGAGATATTTTACTTTCTAAAATGTCTTTGCTTTATATCTTTTATGAATGTCGTGTTTCTATTTTTTTCACATATCACATGTTTACAAAGTTTATTATTCTGCCAAGGCGGTGACAGAAACCAGATGTCACCCATCTATGTTTCACCAACATTTCTAGGTTTCTGATTATAGAATATCCAAGAGAAATGGTAGCATTTTTTTCAGCACCAAGAATGTTTATACCATAAAATGCCTAACAAATTGAGTTACCATGATACAAAAGGCAAGAAGTGAGGCTAAATAAACTATGCCATGTATTTATGATGATAACTTTTATGTTTTAAATGTGTTTGTCTTGTGCTTCAGTGTTTCAACAACTATAAAGTTGACACAACTAGAAAAGAATCATAATCTGTATGCCCTACTTTTAGATATTTGGTGACTTGAGGAAGTATCCGTTGTCTTCAAAGACAGGCATACTAGTTTAACGGAAAGTGTGCAACAGTACAAACTGATATAGGCCTCAGCATAAACATGTTATTTTTGCCCACTAATAAGCCATGGCCCTCACAAGGTTTGTATTTATTGGCATATCTAATATTTGTGATGAGCTTGAAAAAATGTTCATTATCAGCAGCCAAATATGACACTATTTCTGAATCACAGCCATTTGCTTAGAATGGAGTGAACATGTCTGCCTCCCATTTTCACTACTGGTCACCAAGGAGAGAATCAGACAATGATGCTTGTGTGCACACAACTGGCTGAACTACATTTTGGCCAATCACAATGCAACAAACCCATCCTATTAAGATGGCTTGAACCTACAACCTATCCCATGGTTATATGACCTCACTGTTGATAATATTATATAATAATAAGCATATGAAACATTGAGCGAATGAGTCTCTGCATTAGGGATTATTAGAGAGTTGTCCCTCATGTGAAAGTGATTTGTTGATTCAGGCCCATTTTATGAAGTGGCCTCATGGTTTACTGAAAAACAACTCAATCAAATAATCTATGGCCAATGAGAATATCATACAGCAGCTCTATATTAAAGTATATTTTGATAACTAAAGGCTTTAAATGACTACCTGGTGTCAGTTTAGAAAAGTAACACTATGTTTCAGCACAGTATTTGCTGCCTGCATGTCAAAAAACTGTATATGCATTTTATGTTATTCCCATAACAGCCCATCTTATGGTTGAAAACACATTCCAATGGAATTCATCTCTTTACAAGGATAAGATATTAAACCAAAATATATCACTGTATATATCTTGTATCAAACTATGCCTCACTCCCCTGGCTTACTTTGCCACTATCAAACTAAACAGTGGGGATATGGGTAAAGTTTTTAAACTCTTGTGTCAACACAGGATACTCTGTTGCATGTTCTTGTCCTAAGTATCCTGACTTTCTGTTTTCCTGCTTTGTGAATTATTGCCTTGTGTATGTCTACACTGTGCTGTTAACCATTGTTATTCTGCATTACTTTATGCATAGGTGTAAACACTGCTGTGTTCTTAGCTAGCTATGTGTGTAAGACACTCATACAATGGAAATTAATGCTAGGTATACTGTCTCTGCCTACCTGCATTAATTTTTTTCTCTCTACCCATGGTATTTTTGTCTCTCGCTCTTTTCCTGAATTACTTGCTCATAACTAATCTCCCTCCTCTTTTTCCCTGCAGTTTTCTTCTGGCCACAGTACAGGCAACACAGGTTTGAGGACCTTAACAGATACCCTGCAACTCTAACTATCTGTCCTGAAGTCACCATTTTAAGCTTAAAATAATATCACTGAAGTATGTGTCCCAGTAAATAACTACTACATAAGCTTATCTTTTAATTAATGCTAGACTTTATAAGCACAACAAGAATTTACAGTGTTTTTTTTTTTGCTAGTCGCCACAAAAAGCAGACACCAGCAGCTCCTATCCTTTCTCTTTGGTTACCCACTATCCTCATACTGTTTCTGTGTATATTCTCATGTTCTATACTTTACCCTTCCCTGAATTCATTTCTAGCCTCAATCAGAACTGCCTTTCCTAGTGCACCTGCCCTATTTTTTTGCCCTGTTTTTAGCTGCTGTAATACCTCTCTCTCCCCTCCAACGCCCCTCTCTATTGTAGCTTATTTTAACCATACAGCACTGGGTTTGCTTCAAGTAAATCTACTTGTGTAGCTTGAGGCCAGTATCCTTTTGTAAGCTTACTTCTGCTCATATTTTATTTATTTTTATTTTATTTCTGGTGACTATACCTTTAGAAACTTTATATCCTTGTCTCTCAAGCTAGTTTTTCACTATCTTTTTCTGATTGTTTCTATGACTTCATCTTGACCAGTGTGCTAGCCCCACTACACTCGGGCTCACTTTGCTCCCCTACCCTATCCCCATTCCTACCCACCACCATTACAATTACTTTTATACCTAACTATCCCTCCCCTTCCTGTCCCACTAGCCAGTACAATTCCACTTTCTGCCTATTGCCACAATCACCTTACTAATCTGTCAATCTTGTCAACAGCACTTCCTCTATACCACTGTCTCTACCTACTCTATCTGATCATATTTTATTCCAACATGTATTATTTTCTAATATCTTCTACACTACTCCTTATTCTCTCTGTCTCAACCTCTTACCACTCCAATCTCTCTGACCCACTCCTATGTTCACTAACTTCTTACTCATACAATATATATCCAACTATTTCATCTTTTACTATCTCCCCTAATCTCTTTACTACCTCTACCTCAAGTCTATATAAACTATCCATAATACAGGTTTTTAAACCTCCCCACAAAGCTAAGTCAAAACTATACAAACTCCATCTAGCATCTACTACACACTCTCTCCTCACTAAAAACCTACTTTGTTCTGGAGATATCCATCCCAACCCTGGCCCCTCTTCTCTTCCCAAAACTACCTCTACACTGCCCCCATCTTACTCTTCTAACAGTCACTAACCTCAGTCACAACAATCATCTCCATCCAAATACTTAACTATTTACTCATTCAATATTAAGAGTCTAGCAAATAAAGTCACTGAGCTGCACTCATGTATAGCTCTCAATACCCCTCACATCCTCTCCCCATCTGAAACCTGGCTCAAGCCACAAATCTCAGATAGTGTAATACTTCCACCAGGTTACAATATCTTCCGATCTGATAGATCTGTAAAAAAAGGTGGTGGCATGGCCATCCTCTACTCAAGCAACCTTAACCTCTCACCATACCTTTCCCATTTCCTGACTTCCTCCCAGCTGAAATCATCATCCTTAACTGCCATCTGAATGCCCACACAAAACTTGCAATTGCCTCTGTCTACCTTCCTCCTGGTAACAATATGCCCATTGTTGAAAACATCCTATCCTGGTTCTCTCACAACATACCATATGAGACACTTATCCCTGGTGATGTCAACATTGATTGGTTCAAACTCACAACTGACCCCCCCCCCCCAACTCAGTATCCATCTACATGGCTTCCACCAACTTATAGCATCTCCCAATTTCTTCCATAAAAATTCCACTTCCAGCTCCATCATAGACTGGATCCTTACCAATTCACCCCACCAATACCACAATCCCACCACCTTAGCTGACTCCCTCAGTGATCATCTCCCTACCACCATCTTAAGACACTACTCCCATATTTATAAACCCCACCTTATCAAAAACTGTCAAAAACTATCGACTTTCAATTCATCCCAATTTAACTCCATTCTCCACAACATAGACTGGTCCATCCTAAAACACCTCCACCTAAACAATGCTGTAAGCACTTTCAGTAGCATCTTCATGAATACTCTAAACTCCTTAGCTCCCTCTAGGAAGATCAGAATAAAATCAAACCATGCTCCCTGGCTCGCCAAAGAGACTAAGTCCCTTATGAAACAAACAGATTGTGCTTGGAAAACCTGGACTAAAACTAAACAACCACCTTTTCTTCAAAAATACAGGCAACTGAGGAACCTTGCAAAAAAAACATGCCACTAATGACAAAAAGTTATACTATAGCTCTGCTCAGCTTAACAACAAATCCAATCCTTGAAAATTTGGTCAACTCTCAACAACATCCTCTATCCTGGAAAGCCCTCTAATCCCTCCCCATACCCTAACACTTCCTCTCAGAAAACAGCTACCCTCCTGAATAAACAATATATCTCTTCCATCCAAAATCTGGTAACCTCTAAGCCAAACTCTACTTCGACACCCACCCCTCCAAGTCCCACTAACACAACTTTGTTTTCTTTTGAGCCAGTTGCCATTACTTACATCAAATCTCTACTTCTCAAGCTAAACCCTTGCTCTCCTTCCACTGGCAATCTATCTCCTACATTCCTCAAACTTGCTGCTGACTCAGTTGCCTATCCTATATCTATACTAATTAATCAATCTATTCTGGAATCAACTGTCCCCACCCTTTGGAAATCTTTCTTCACTATACCACTTCATAAAGGTGGAAACTCCACTGAACCCTCAAACTACTGACCCATTGTCATTCTGTCCCCCCTCTCCAAGATATTAAAAAAATGTATTCACTCACAGCTTCTCAATCACCCCCTCACACACCACTTACTTACCCCTACCCAACATGGATTTCGTCCTCACCACAGCACCACCACTGCCCTCCTCTCCTTCACTCATATCATTGCAGAGGCCCTAGACAATAATAAACTAATTTCCTGTCTCTTTCTAAATGTCTCCAAAGCCTTTGATACTGTCTCTCACCCTCTACTACTATCCAAACTCGCAAATCTCCACCTATCCCCCTCCGCACTTGCCTGGTTTAATAGTTACCTATGTGGCAGGGAACAATCTGTCAAATGGCTCTCATCCTCCCCACCTTTCCTTCCCATCTCCACTTGTGTTCCCCAAGGCTCCATCTTGGTACCCCTTTTGTTTAACGTCTTCACCAATGATCTTTACACCTCATGCAAAGAATCCTCCTTTATGCAGTATGCCAACGACTCCACAATTATATCCATCTCAAATAACATTCCTGAACTACACTCCTTGACCCAACAGGCCCTACTATCCACTGAACAATGACTCTCTTACAACCTATTGATCCTAAATCCCAAAAAGACCAAACTCCTACTTTTCCTTCCCCGTTCTCTTTCTCATCACAAAACCTCCTTTTTTATTACATCTTCTAACAATACAACTATCCAACCTGACACCCACACAAAACTCCTAGGGGTCATTATCGATGATGAACTAAAGTTCAACCTACACATACTCCAATGTATAAAAACACAAACCAGAAACTAGATCATTTATATCGGAACAAAAAATTCCTAACCCCTGAATCTAGACTTACCCTAGGCCAGGCACTCCTCTTCCCCTCCCTCTTATACGCCGCCCCAGTTCTTACCAATATCCAGGCCTCCACTCTAAACAAACTCCAACAGACTTACCATAAAATAGCCAGATTCATTACTAACTCCCCATACAACTCACACCACAGCATTTCTTTAAACTCTCTTCAATGGCTTGAACTTCCCCAATTTCTGTTATCTTATCAATTTCATATGCTACACTCTATTCTTTATAAACCCTCCTTCTGTCCATCTCTATCTTCCATAGTCTCCATCTACATCCCATTCTGGACCCTCTTTGCGTCTAACCAACAATTACTTGAAATCTACCACCCAAAAAGGTCAGTAGGCAAACTACTCTACACACACTCCCTTGCTCATGCTTGGAACAAACTTCCCCTTGACTTACATTCAATCTCCCACACCTCACACTTGAAAAATTAACTAAAAGCTTATTTTCTCAATTCCAGAACCTGCCCTTGCCATGATGCTACCTAGTCTTCCTTCCCTTTATGTACCCTCTAAAGGAACACACTTAGTACCTCATTACACTTCTCTCTCCAATGTGTCTACTATGCATTTGCATAATCTTATACAAACAAAGCATTTTATTGTTGACCTATTGAACTATATCAATGTAAAATTGTTACCTAGCTTCTTTTTAATGCAACTTTAACTTTATGCATGTAACCCAACATATTTTAATTTTTTTGCTATAACTGCTATTATATCAATATTGTTTAAAATTGTACTTGTTTAAAATGTACTACTGGAGCTTTTGTCCTCGGGTCTCCACTAAAAATGGGCCACAAGCACAGTTGGACAAACCCGGTTAACAAATGTCAATAAATAAATAAAATAAATAAACCTGTTAATATTGTCATTAACCAGTATCTGATGCAGAAATCCTTTGCTATAGCTTCCCATTTTCAAATTTCTAATGATTAGTTAACTGAAATTATTCTAGTATTTTTTTTGCACGTAAATATTTTTGTTATATTGATGATTTCTCTTTTTTTTATATGTAAAGTTTGCTTAGAACACTTTCACTGGTTTATTGATAATCTTATTACAAATACCCAAGGGTTCAAGTTTGTAGGTAAGGTTTCTGAAGCAACAGTTAGCTAGATGTTACACTTTTTGAGTCTGATGATACAAAATTGGTTTTAGAATACATAGAAAATCAATTTGTACCAATACCACCGATTTTTTACATTGTTCCAGTTGTCACCCCCCCCCATACAATTTGTTGTTTGTCATTTTGGGAGATGTTTAGAATCAAAAGATTATGCTCCATAAGGCAATGATTTCTATTGGAAGTTTAGCATCTTATGGACATATTTGATATAAGAGGTCAGGATGTGAATTTATTGCAAGAAGCTTACTATAAAGTCTGAGTGAAAAGTCAAGACCTTAGCAATCAAATATCTTCTAAATGTTCACATGAATAAGAGTGTGGCGAATCAATTTATTTTTTGTTTAAGTTTATAACATGATTTATCAACAGATTGTGGATGTGGTCTTGAATCATTGGAAATATTTACTGAATTATTTAACACTGAAGAAAACAATTCTTTGAAGTCAAAAATAGCATACAGAAAGGGTAGATGTTTGAGAGACAGCCTGATACACAGTCATTTTGTTTTATGTTGTTCATAATCCCATGATCCCATGTATACAGATAGGCGCTGGAAATTGTTGAAGACTGGGGGGGGGGGGTGAGAGGGATACTTAGTGATCTACAAAGGGCACATTTTTTATAACTATTTACTACCACAACATAGGTTTACTTGGAGGACTTTTTAAGCTTAGCGAATTCCTTTTTGGTGCTTGAATTAACATTTTCAGATTGGTCTTACCTATCCCATAGCTAATAATTGTATATTAGCACTAGTGAGAATAACTGTGATCATTCCATAGATTTTGAGGGGACCCATATAAGGGATGCAGCATTTAGGAACTGCATCTATCCATTAATGGCGTGATGGGCAATCCTGGAGTAAATTTTCTATTACCCATCCTTAGATCCAAGTTGCATTTGAATATGGACAGATGAGATTTGTTTTATTTTTATGGATAGTCTCTTCTGGAACAGTGGTAGCCTCTGTGATATATATCCATCTCTCCACAACATTCAGTTTAGATACCTGGACTGAGTATTTCTGATGCCATTTGACTTGCTGATGTTCAGTAGGTCCATCTGTATTAGGTCAGAGGATGCTTTGTATGCCAGACATGTCACCTCTAAGGACTCTGCAGGATACTGAGTATAGTAATAAATCTTTGAGGTAGTCCATGCAACACCTTTTGTTTAGGACTTGTATCCTTTTAAGTAACATATCTCTGAAGGTATTCCAGTTGTTGCATGGGGCTGGACAGATACATGCCAAAGTGGGCATTATACAAAATGATTGGCCTAATGAGAGCTTTGTAATGGGGGACAACAACATCTCTAGATCTAGTCACAATCAATTTGTTTATAAACTGGGCAATACAGAAAGGCGTTCTTATGACTCTGGGTACATGTTGGTCAAAAGTTAGGTCACTGTACACACAAGTTCCCAAATGCCAAACAATTGGGTCCATTCTCAGAGGGCATTGTCATGATTTTTACATCATTTCCTGTTTGGGATAAACCTTCCTGCATGATGGTTAACTAGTCATTTGGGGATTCAGTAATTGCCCCTAGCTTGCAGTCATCTCAAACTTAGCCGACCAAAACCCTTTGGTATTTCCTTTTACTTTTGAGATGTATATGCCAAACAGAAAACGTCTCAGCACCAAACCCTGGTTAACTCCATTGGTGACTGGCCTCTTCTCCTATTTTGATCTCCTGCATCCTGTGTGCCAAGTTGGCAATCCAGCTAGTGATGCAAGTGTTTGCTCCTACATTACTCATCTTTTGTACTACACCTGAGTAGGGGATTGTGTCAAAAGGCTTGGCCAGGTCAAGGTAATGTGGTGTGAACTGTTTTACCTTCATCCATTGTTTTGGTAACAAGAGTAAAGCTTAAAATGTGCCAAAAAGTTTGAGCATTTTGCACTTTTCTCTCGGCTGTTTTCAAACACATTTTTTGGATCATGCATACATGTATGCATTCTTTGATTCACCTTCCTGATTGTATTAAATTATATTCCTTGTATAATACAGCACCAGTTGTTAGAATGTGTTTTACATTTGGAGTTTTTAACAGTCTTCTAGTAAGCAATGAAACAGAATGTATGAACCAATGACAAAACTACCCATTTCAGAACATTTCAAGCATAAAAGGCCACTGAAACTTCTGTCATTACAATTCAGCAATATCAGTAAATATGCAAAATCTCTGCAGAAGTAAGTCATCTAAACAATTCCACATTAAAGGGATTTCTAACTAATGAAGAGGTCGCTGCTAGAAAACAACTTTATATTTCATTGTATCATCTACAAATAAAGTGACTGTTTCCCTTGAAGAATTAATTGCCTATGTTACATTAAAAAATGATAAGGTAGTAATATTGCAATAGGAAATTGATGACAAACTGATAACAGGTTCATAGTTACTAGGTAATTTCTCCAAATGAGGACATTCACAGGACTGCAGCATCCACTCCTTTTAAAGTACAACACAGTACAGTATCGGTGATCCATCTGCATACTGTGGTAGTAGAACCCACAGCCTTCTGCATCAAAAGTAAGGTTACTACCTGTTGTGCTACTAACAATGCAAACAACCTTGGAATAAGTAGCACTAAACTTCTCTTCCCCTGAAACTCTCAGCAAATTTTTTTATTTATTTACCATTTGTTTACCAGGAAAGTCCAACTTTGAACAAAGCCAATTTTCAGCAGAGGCCCAGGGAGAAATGTTCCAGACACATGTCTTTGTAACATGGGAGGAAACCCACACAAACACAGGGAGAACATACAGGCTCCACACAGAAGACACCCTAGCCAAGGATCAAACCAAAAACTTCTTACTGTGAGGTAACAACACTACCACTGCACCATGCACTTGAAGCAACTAAATCACTCAACTTCACAGCAGAAGAAATCTGGAAAAAGCCAAAATTTATTTGGGGGGGGGAGGCCCAAAACCAGGGGCACATTTTAAATAAAGCTTGTATAATCTTAGAATGTTGCTAAAATAGTGTTTTGTGATACCATGTGTTTCCAAAAATGATAGGAAGACTGAAACTTAAAGGGCTATTATTATTTAGTGAATTCCATTCTCACTGATTTGCCAGAAAACCACAAATTTTAAGAGGAACATACCAAACTCGGGTAGAGAATGCAGGCTCCTGTACTTAATGTACAGGGTTTGAGCCTGAGTAACTCTAACCACCAGTCATAAGTAACTGGGGCATTTTACATTTCACACACACAGACAAACACAGACACACCCCTTCCACACGCACACACACACACACACACACACACACACACACACACACACACACACACACACACACCACAGACACCACAGACACAGACACACACACACAGACACACTCACACCCCTTCCACACACACCCCTTCTACACACACACACACACACACACACACACACACACACACACACACACACACACACACATGCACACACCCCTTCCAGCCTACACACACACCTCCAGCCTGCACACAGACACAGCTGCATAAATGGACCTTCAAGCCTGCATAAGTAGAGCACAGACACCCCTTCGAGCCTGCACACAGATGCACACACCTTCCAGCCTGCATAAATGGTTTTGGGGGGGGGGGGCAAAACACATAAAATCTCTCTTTACTGTGACTCTGGCAGCAGATGTGATCAGGAATGCAGCAGCAGGCTTGATGTCGACCATAGTTATTTCCGCACATTTTTGCATTTGAATTTACATTAGCATGCAATGCACGCATGTGTTCTTACAGCTATAAAAGTGGGGGTCTCTCCTTCCCCCCCCTCTCTCACTGGTTCTGGTGCCAATGTTGATACATAAATCCCTAAGTACTGGGACTTTTCTGTGTTGTTGATGTGGGTGTTGTGATGTTATAACCAATAAATTTCAGACTATGAATTCCATTAAGAGAGACATCAGAGGTGAATATTCATGTGATTCCACATTTGTTGTGGACATTTTACAATGTTTTTGCCATTTGTTTTATATTAGGAAAACCAAGAGGAAATTAAAGGACAAAATTTGTGAGCATTTAAGGGACATCAGAACAGTTACGTTCTGAGCATTTTTCACTGTATCTTTCAAATGATTCTTGCAATTTACCAGTTATAGTGTTATTGGATTTGAAAAATAAATTTATTGGGGCCTTCAACTCAAATGAAATATTGTTGGAAAAGGAGAGTTTATGTATTTTGAAATGCAATACATTAACACCATGTGATCTTAATAATAAATTGAGTTGGAAATAATTATTTGATTGTTTTATTGACAATTTTTGCTATGTATTTAATATGGTTTGCTAATGTTCGATTAATTCCCTCTGAAGGCTTTACCAAGGCACCAGGGTTGCTGTGTTCAACAAAAATGAACATCTCAGCTCAAGAAAGTTGCAATGAATCCTGCTGACAAGTTCAGTAACACTGGCTTTCTTGATTATTTAACTTTCCTTAAAGTTAACACCTGGAGGTTGTAGAAAATGTTTAGGAGCACAGAAAAAGGCAGATGAAAGTGACAGCAGCTTTGTTGCACATTTAAGTATTTACTTTAATGGCTGAGTAAGCAGACATCAGATTCCTATTTTTGAAAATGTGTGATGCCTTATAATAATGGAGCAAGTACCCACCCCAGCACTTTGCCTGAGGACATGAGAATGTGGTGGACAGACAACGAGAGTGATGTGACTCAGAAAAGGTGACTGATGTCTAGTTTTCAGGGCACACTTGTATTAGAGGGCTACCTAACACTACACATGGCTGTAAAGCAAGCCATCTGTACAGTTAAAATGACCATTTTAGGCTCTGTTGGCAAAAGGGGAAACTTCTGGTTCCAGTACATGTCAGGCTCTTGTGGTTAGATGGTTCAAGTGTAATCAAGTGGTAATGCTTAGTCAACTGAAATATCCACAGTGACAGGTTAGGGAACAAAACCAAGTGGGTAATCAGCCAGTATTGGTAGATTGCCTTGACACAACAGCTACTCCAAACTACCATAAGTGCTTGTATCCTAGCTTGGTACAAAAAAAGTTACTATTGATATGAGGGATACCACATCAGACATAACTACTGTTAACCTTGCAGTTAACAGAAAGAAGTGTTAGATGCATAGGCAGTCAACCCGAGTTAGGGCCATCTTTTCCAGTAACACTGAGCACAGTTTTGTGGGGGCTGGACAAATAAGAAGGTAGAAAATCTGGGATTTGGCACTTTTGGGTGGCATCCTTGTGGGTATTTAAATAGGAAATCATTTTAATTATACAGTACTACATGTACATGCAAATTCTCACACCCAAACATAGAAGAAAGTGTGTGGGGAAGGCAATAAGGAGAGACCCAGACTGCTTCACTGTTTCACCAAAGGGTTAGTGATACATCTCCTTCAGAGATCAAGGTAGGTTGTAACAATAAGCCTGAATCTGAGTACAAATGTCAAAATATACTGGACTTCATCTGAAAGGGCTGCATCTCAAGAAATTCTAGGTTATATCAGCAAACCCATATTTGAGCCACATTTGTAAAACAAAATGGTGTACTTCATTTCTGAGGGGAACTGGAAAGGATATCAAAGAAAGAGTTAAGACAGGCGCAACCTTCTGATCCCACTTTACAGAACTTGGTGCATGTAACCAAAGACTGTAGGCATCTGAGAGTGTGTGTGTGTGTGCGCTTGTGAATATATATTCTCTGGATGTATACACACATGCACACACACATGGAGTGTGTGTGTGTGTGTGTGTGTGTGTGTGTGTGTGTGTGTGTGTGTGTGTGTGTGTGTGTGTGTGTGTGAGGGTGTCTGTAAAAATATGTATATTTTGGCCATGTTGCACTTGTGCAGATTACTGGTGCTGCACTAGTTCTGAGAATGCATTTCAATGAAAAAAAAAATCACTGACCTTTATTTCCAAGTGAAAATGCTTGTCCTCATATTACTAACATATATAATAAAGTAGCAATGTTACAGAGTAATATTTGCAGTTCCAGAAGTAGCAGCAAACAAACAAAAAAATATTTGTGAGTTGCTGACTGTTGCCATGGCTGAAACAATTGCAAAATTTAAGTATAATCCTATGTTATCTAAGCTCCATCTTCTGCAGTGATCTTCCCTAATCGTTACAGCACTGAATTAAATAACTATTGATAGGATCATGGGACTGGGAACTGTAAATGTGAGCTGATATATGCAGAATTGAGTGGTTTCTTTTTTATAATGAACATTTTAAAATAATATATGGGGGAAAACAAAGGTGGGAGAAAGATCAAATGAAGTGGTTACATTCCAGTAGCTGTTCAGTAGTCCTTTTTGAAAGTCGTATTTTCATATAAGAAAAAAAAATAAACATCTGCAAAGCTGTCAGATGTATCACTTTCAGAATTTAGGTAAATTTATGGACTTCCACAAACTTTTTTTTTCTATTTTGTACCGGTTGAATGAAACTACTGAATGAAATACAATTCTTAAAACTTATCAAATTTATTCTTGTATTCTCTGTGGATGGTATTCATAGTCCACAAGTTCACAGCTATGTAGCAGTTATTCACAAGGATTGCCACTATGTGTATATGCAAATAAGTTAAGTATAAAGTAAATATGAAGTACTACGTGAAGGATGTAGACTTTGCATAACCTCATATTTATTCAGAAATCCCAATGGATGTCGCTAAGCACAGTCACACTTTGAAGCACTTAACACAAGTGGTGGACTTAACAGCTTTTACTATTCATATTAAAATAATAAATGAGTTTCATATGTTTTATAGAGGGGCATCCATAGCTGAGCAACTGAGAATGACTTATTTGGAAAAGTGGCCTTACACATTTTGGTATTAATATGATTCATAAAATGGAGTTTGAAAGGACATAGTTTGCATACAATAAATGTAAATGGACCTGAATGTACATAAAATAATTTAACAAAGCCATATTAACTTACAATTCCTCCAGTTAGGTGGCAAATCACTTAAGAAACTGCGCACTTCATGAAGTAAGCAAAAAATAAATATATTGATGTTTAATATAAAACACTTTAAAATTATGTAAAATTAGTGAGTTGCCTTGAAAAAAATGTTTACTTTACTGATATGATTGACATATCATTATGGCTTTAGTAAATAGTATGCAACTGTTATTTGTAAGAGTAAAAACATTACAACAGCAATGGGAAATGAATAGTGATCACTCTGAAAATACTTTTCTTTGATCTCATTTATTGATGTGCTTTAATTCAGAAGTAATAAAGTAGTAAGGATGTACTGCTGACTAAACATAATGTGACTTTTACTTGAAGATTTTTCTAAGTGTCATTGAAAAATGAAAAATTACAGAAATATAAATTTATATAGTAGTAGGGGTTAAGGGAAGGATGAATCTGTTAAAATAGTGATTTTTTTCAAGAATGTAACACAACTTTACTTAGCTGGACCAGGATTTTGGATTTGTATATAATTATGGGGTTTGTGCTTACTTTTTCATAGGAGTGTATGACTGCTTTATTTTTATATGAAGTAATGATGCAAAACAAGGGATCAAGGCAGAGAAAGGACAATTTCAGCCATGAGGAAAATGGCATCCTTATGGCAGCCCTTAGGATATAAGAGAAACATCCATTTGGTAAAAGGGGAGGGATTGTGCAAGCAAGCTGAGTGATCAAAAACCTAATTAAGTTTTACTGAACATTACTGCAGTGCGTGGCAAAAGGTGCTCATTAATACAGTGCAAGAAGAGGACAAATGATAGGGCAGGACATGCTAGGGGCAAGGCAGAATGCAATTGCTCATAGCAGTACTGGGGGGGGGGCTGCAACAATTATCCCATTAACACAAGATATGGAGTACCTCCTCTCCATCTGTGGAGATGACTATGACACAAATGATGATGGCACTGGACTAATCAGACGTGGTGTGGACACTGGCTATTACCAACATCTACAGGAGTAACACTTGTCTGCTTAGGAAGGTTGGTTTAAAAGCAACATATATTTATATAGAGAATTGTATGCTGACATGGAATGGTTACATTAAGTACATGACAATTACTTTTAAAAGGTGAACCTTTGACATCTACACAAAATTACAATGAAAGTAGTGTGCATAGTAAGTGTCCCCACACCTCCTTAAAAAGCATACAGTGGTGTAAGCTATTTCTTTATTAGTAATGTTTTCAAATATTTTTTTACAGAGTCAGCAGCAAAAACAAATAGTTCCAGTCTACTGTTCCAGTTAATTTGGTGGATATCAACAACAAAATGGCTGTTGAACAGGATGATTATGACAATAGTGATGACAACATAGTTATATTTATGAGGAAGTCTGAGGAATGTGGCAGGCAGTCCGCAATTTTAACTGTAGGATGTTATATCCAACAACATGTTAGTAGCTCTGCAGGAAGTGACAGTTTATCACAATGTCAAGCACATGCTGATATTATCCAAACACTTGTATAGGAGGAAAACCCCTGCACCTCTACACCAGTATCTCCAAACTGAGACAAACCCTTTGAGGATGATGGCAGACAATCTGAGGTAAAAGTGTCCACAGTGACACCTTTACAAAGGGAGACAGGCACAGGATTTTGTTAAAGCTATCCCATGAAATACAGAAAGCTTTGGCTGCCCAGCAGCAAATGTGCTGCGACATAATTACAGATTACAGCACTTCCATAGAAAGTCAGCTGGAAATAACCAGAGTCCTGCAGGGTGTAAGTGAGGATTTCCAGCACAACTTGAAAATGGTAGAGAGCAGGGGTAATGCCAAGATTGCACTGATGAGCAGTATTGTGCCACACCAAGGAACCATGATTGACTCCATTTGTACACTAGTTAAGACCACTGATGGGCAGTATGGTGTCACACCATGGATCCATGACTGACTGCATTTGTACATTAGCTAGGCCCAGTGATGGGTAGTATGGTACCACACCAAGAATCCATGGCCAACTCCATTTGTACACTAGTTAGGATGACTGGTGGGCAGTATGGTGTCACACCAAGGATCCATGACTGACTCCATTTGTACACTAGCTAGGAAGTTTGGTGCCACACCAAGGATCCATGTCCCATTTGTACACTAGTTAGGACCACTGATGGGTTGTATGGTGCCACATCAAGGATTCATGATTGATTCCATAAGTGCACCAGTTAGGACTTACCAGACTCAAGAAGGAGGCAACCATTGAAGGAGAAGAGGATGGAGATCTGTCCAGACACATGGAAGCAGATCACATGACACTACAAGTGCTTTTCAAGGAAATACTGTAATTAGTTGAGGTAAACTGGCACATCAGATTTCAAGCAGACCATGTTAGTATTCATCTATATCATGCCGAATGTCTCATTTGAGGTCCCAATCACATTACAGCAGCACAGTCAGACTGGTGTCTGCAGAATCACCTGAATCAAGTAGGTCACACCACTGGATTAAGTCACCATCCAGCTTTCATGGCAGCACCTCTTCAAAATCACTTCTACTACCAATAGCGTATCTTTAGGAGAGGTACTTGACACATTTGACGTTGATCTACTGTGATTCAAGTGTGATATTTCTATTACTTATAATATTACCTTCACAAACACAACTAGAAAGGGAATGTTATTTAAAAAGGGATAGGGGATGCTTAGGACACATTTCAATTGTATATATTTCATTGCTTTATTGGTATTACTTAAAAACTCATGGAACTATGAAAAGAAATCTATATAACATAGTATAAGATTGCAGATGTTAACACCAATGCTATATGCATAGCCACTCTTACAGCTGACAGCTACTTCTACTTTCATAGTAGTAATTCATAGGTTTTCATGGAAACACAGTAATGAGAGAATTACAGATTAAAAAAAGTATCCTGCCATGTAAACAAACACTGCTGCCACTTCACGCTCAACACTGCACAAATATTTTTGAAGCCATAAATTATTGTGTATGACAAAATAAAATGATCTGAAACTCAACAGCAACATATATTAAACTGAGAAAACATTGCATCATATAAAAACGTTTACATTTTTCATTCAAATGCAAGGTATGAACTCATTAAATCTTGAAAAAGCAATTTTTAATAATGGCACCACTTCAAGACATTCAGTAAGTGCATACTTAGGTACACCACCTCACTAGAACTTATTGTGCAAAACAGTTAAAAATTGGATTATTTCATTATATGATGCCTTACAACATCAATGAACAGGAGATAGTGAGTACTCAAGCATGAATTGTACAAATAATGATATAAATGTTATATATATATATATATATATATATATATATATATATATATATATACATCTACTTCTGTTCTTCAAAAACACACTTCTTCAAAGAACAGATAGTCGACACCCACTTTAATGAAAGTGCACAAAACTGAAAGTGCATTTTCATGTAAATCAGTTAACCGAAGCACAGTACATATATGCTTTTCCCCACTGTAGTGCATTCTCAGAGTTAGTATATATAAGTAGCAGAGATGTGTCCAGCAAAGTGAATCACATTTTTGCGGGGGGGGGGGTAAGCCCTCCCACACCACCCCGCTACCTACCTATATATATATATATATATATATATTTTTTTTATATATATATATATATATATATATATATATATATATATATATATATTTATACTAACTCTGAAATCACACTACAGTGGAGAAAAGGATATATTTCCTTATCCCCTCTGTACTGTGCTTCCGTTAACAGATTTATATGAAAGTGCCATACCTCAAACTTGTCCATGAATTTTTTTTTTTTTATTTTATTTTACATTTGTTTACTGGGTAGTTCCGACTGGGCTAGTAGCCCATTTTCAGTGGGGACCCGGGGAGAAAAAGATGCACAAAACAGATTACAAAAAAACAAATAGCAAGTAGCAAATATAGAGTACATAGATGATAATAAAAATTATTACAGGGAAGAAAAGATGCACAAAACAATTACAAATAATAAATAGCCGTAACAAATATAGAGTACATAGATGATAAAAATTATTACAGTACATTATAAAAATTATGAAAAAGAAAAAACTAAGAACAGAAAATATTACATTATAGTAATAAAAACTGAAACATGCATACCGCAGAACTCATTATTAAATAGGTGAAAAATTGAAACAGAAACAATGAGCATTGTAAAAAGAAGAGATTTAAGTGTATGTAGAGTTTAAGAGAGATGTAAACAAGAGAAAATAATCAATACTGAAAGTAATATCAAATCAGGGGGAAAAAGAGAATGTTGGGAGGGGATCGACTATAACATTGAAGAAAAAAATAGAAATGCAACCATCTGTAAAGAGAAAATAGAGGAGTGTTGTTGAGGACAGAGCATCGCTGCTGTAGCCTATAATTTTTTCCCATTCCCTTGGTAAATGAAGACTGATTACAGACGATTGGTCAATAATATCAGACATTAGTTTTATCCTTTGTATTGTTCATAACCTGCATCCTGTTTGTAGACCTGCTGGTCTATTGAATTTTTAAGTGAATTGGAGTATTATTGAAAAAGTTTCCCTGTTATTATCTAGGGTTGCTCATATCCTATGAGTAAATTAACTAAACACCTTAGTACAGTGATATACAGGTATGCTGGACATCCAAAATGGAAATCTCACCCATTCCTCTCAACTGCCTCTTATTTTACAGAGTATTCCTCATGTTTCCTCTTATCCATGCCCTTCCCTTTGTAACTCACAGAATGCTACAGTCAGTGAATAATACCAGACATTAGTTTTTTATTTCTTCAAGTTTAAAAAAAATATACAACAATACAGTGTCCCCTGAGTTAGTGTACAGGTTAGGTGCTTTAGGTAAGCAAGCTGTTTTCTGTGGCAAGGGTGCAGAATGTGACACCTCCTTTTTACTTTAAATTGTTTGATTTTTTTTTTTTAACTTAAGGAAATTTGTTAAGAGCATCCTTGGCTTCTAGTGGTTTAGCAGGGACCAGTGCTCTGTAGAGGAGCTGAATGCAATGCTGAGGCTACAGGTTTTGAAACCTTTCCTCACCCTTTTAGCTTAACTTTTTCTTTTTTTCTCAAAGATTTAAGGTGATATGTAAAACTAGTGTATAGTGCTGTACAGAGGACTAAAGTTCTACTTAAGAGGTTTTTTATGAGTGCTAACGGTTCAGAGTTTGAATTTTAAGTGAGTTTAAGACATGATATCAAGAGTATCCCTGGTGCCTATTGTTCCTCCTGCTCCACATCTTTTGTGTAGCAAAACTAGTTCTATTATTGTTAACTGCCTTTTTGTGCATGCTATAAAGAGTATCATTTGTTTCTAGTGTTCTCCCAAGCCCCACACCTTGAATGCTGCAAAACTTGCTCCATTTTTTTTTTTAAGTGTCTGTAGGATACTATGTAATAAGTATCCCTGGTGCCTGGTACTCCCTCTGTCACACATCTTTCATGCTGCAAAAAGTGTTGTATTATTTTTTTCTAAGTGCCTTAAGGGAAGAATATAAATTATACAATTCATCCCCTAAAACGTGCACGCTGATTGGCCAGCCCAACCAGCGTGCCCGTTATAAATCCCTCAATATACTAACGGAAAAAGGTCCGGTCGCCCGGACTTTTTCCGTTAGTATAAAACACTGTCTCGCTACGTTAAAAGAGTTTAACATAGCGACACAGGTTTTAAAAAAGCAACGGAGATCTCCGTTGCTTTTTTTAAAGCTGTCTCGCTATGTTAAACTCCTTTAACATAGCGACACAGTGTGTAAAAAGCAACTGAGATCTTGCGATCTCCGTTGCTTTTTTTTAAAGCTGTCTCGCTATATTAAAAGGGTTTAACATAGCGAGACAGCTTTAAAATAAGCAACTGAGATATCCGTTGCTTATTTTAAAGCTGCTATGTTAAACCCATTTAACATAGCGAAACAGTAAAAAAAAGCAATGGAGATCTTGCGTTCTCCGTTGCTTTTGCCCACAGCTCTGATGTACTGTGCAGGTGCGCAGTACATCAGAACTGCCGCAGAATACCAGACAGCTGCGGAAGGGCAGTAAAGAGGCATTATACAATGCCATTATTTAAGAAAAGTAATTATTTCTTTTCTTAAATAATGTCATTGTATAATAGCAATAACCCACTTCTGGGTGTGGGTAATGCTGGATTTACCCACGGTTGGCTTTGTTTGGTCCCTCGGGACCAAACCATGCCAACCGTGGGTAAATCCAGCATTACCCACACCCAGGTGTGGGTTATTGCTATAGAGAATCCCAGCTGTGTAGCATTTCCCACTCCCTACAGTATTGCAAGATTTGCTAGTTAGTCTAGGGAAATGTGAAGGTATGACAGCCCTTTCTACAAACACACACACACACACACACACACACACACACACACACACACACACACACACACACACACATGCGCACATGTACATACACACACATTCACATATTTTTCACATATCTCACATATTTTTTTATATTCTCATATTCTCTAAATTATTTGGATGCATAAATCCACATATTTCTCACATATTCTTATTTTGTCTGAATCACTCAGTTGAGTAAATGTTTCCATAGGCATTTCTAGGAGGAGAGCACATGGCTAATTAGCATAGGCCACTCCCCAGGAATGCCTCAATAGCATATGCAGTAGATCATAGATGCAGCCCACTCAAGTGTTGCACCTGTTCTTGGTATACTATTGAAGTAGGGCTGTGGCAGAGTTAGAAGTGGTTACCACTAGGAGGAAAATGGGCTTATCCCTCATAGTAAACTTTCAGAATCTCACAGTTTGTGATAAGTTTCATACTGCTTTAGTTGCAAGAAGAAGATGACTATCTTTATAAATTGTCTACCTTCCTTACTTATGTCAGGCTGAATGTTAATATTGTATATAGTTATTCAAATTGATATATATAATATTTTGTGAATGATTCATAATTACTGTTTTAATATAAAAATTACTTGAGAAAAAAAGAAGATAGCTTCCATCAAATGCAGTCATAGTATACATATTAGTGAAAAGAAATTCATTGCTATGCAAAATAATGACTTCTATGACAGACATTTTATCACTGAAGTAGCTATGGTAACATGTATCATGTAACACAGTTTCTTTTTTTGAAGCAAATGTGCTTAACTTCAACATGAAGGCATGCATGCTGACAGTACAAGTAAAACCGCTACAATTTAACATTAAAATACAAGATATAAGCTTTCATTTTGTGGTGTAAACAAATTTATTTTGAGAGGATGCTTCAAGAATCTCATCAATTCCTGAGTTGAACCACATGGGCAGGGCTTACGGAGCTATTTATGAACCCTATGAACATATTCAGTCACTCCACTGGTCAGCTAGGTGAAGCTTACATCTGTATCAGTTTTAGACTATATACATCGATTTTGCAGCATGGATAATTTAGCATGGAGCCATCTGCCAGCAACCAAAGAGGAAGTAACTACATATCAAAAAGTAAGCATTCAGTGTTCAGTCTGCTTAATCAATTTCCTATTCTTTGAGTGGTAGAGTTTCAGTTATGACATCTTTATTATGTGCTAACTTGTTAGCTTTAAGAAATTTACTCATAGCAAATTTTAATTAGTTAAAAAAACAATTGGCGTTTATAGCAGTTCATGTGAATAGTAACAGAATCTTGGTGGCAACACAAAAAAGTTCATAGCTGGCTATCATTTAGTTATTTGTTAATTCATCTGAGTCATAAGTCCAGCACTGCTGTGTAATTCATGGCAATTTCATAATTACTGCACTCTGATATTATGCTAAGTATCTGCCTGCAGTTTTTTTTTTTTTTCAATATTAAGCTCTGCATTTGTGTTCATCTAGTAGCCCATTGGTAATTCATTAGTTCAATGTTGCAAATAATTATCAATTTTACTTTAACATTAGGGTGATTTTGGAAAAGGGTTTGCTGTGTTTGTCACTAAGTGTTTAATTGTGACACTTCTTATCATGTAAGCTTATGCTAGTGTGGTGGTAGTTTGGTTGAAGTTGGGTCATTGTTTTCATTAGCATCTTGTGAAGACAATCAGCCACTCATTCCTTGTACCATCCAGATGAAGCTTTTTTTTAGGGAGTTTCAGATCATAGCAATTAACTCGTGAGCTTGTTTTTACTTAAGTTCAGTATATCTGTGAAGCTTTACTGTTTCAGTGGACATTTATAGTTGTTTCAGATCAACATACCTTTCATCCATCCTGTTTTTCACTGAATACTTAAACCATTTCTTCATACTCTGACCATTCATAATAAGATTAGAGTCTTAGCAAACTGGTGAGGATAGAAGTCATTATAGCAATAACCCACGCCTGGGTGTGGGTAATGCGGGATTTACCCACGGTTGGTGTGGTTCGCCCGAGGGACCAAACAAAGACAACCGTGGGTAAATCACGCATTACCCACACCCAGAAGTGGGTTATTGCTATTATACTATGCCATTATTTAAGAAAAGAAATAATTACTTTTCTTAAATAATGGCATTGTATAATGCCTCTTTGCTGCCCTCCCGCAGCTGTCTGGTATCCGTGGCAGTTCTGATGTACTGCGCATGCCTACGCAGCACATCAGAGCTGTGGCCAAAAGCAACAGAGAAAGCAAGATCTCCATTGCTTTTTGCTGTTTCGCTATGTTAAATGGATTTAACATAGCGAGACAAAATTAAAATAAGCAACGGAGATGTCTGTTGCTTATTTTAAAGCTGTCTCGCTATGTTAAACCCATTTAACATAGCGAAACAGTAAAAAGCAACGGAGATCTTGCTTTCTCCATTGCTTTTTTTTTAAAACCTGTCTCGCTATGTTAAATGGGTTTAACATAGCGAGACAGCTTTAAAATAAGCAACGGAGATCTCCGTTGCTTTTTTAAAACCTGTGTCGCTATGTTAAACTCTTTTAACATAGCGAGACAGTGTTTTAAAAGAGACTTATACTAATGGAAAAAGTCCGGGCGACCGGACCTTTTTCCATTAGTATAAGTCGATTAACGCACGCTGGCCAATCAGCGTGCACGTTTTGGAATATTAATGGGGGGGGGTCATGGTATAATAAATAATAACAGGCATTTATTTTAGTTCTCAAAAACCTCTACAGAATGTGTGTCATGCAAAACCGATGATAACTTTTAGTCTATAAAATAAATATTTGTAGATTGTCCCATTACAATTTGTTTTTAAATTACTCTTGGTTTTGTGCCTGTAAGAGTGCATTTCCTAACAGCTAAGTTCTTTACATTTTAAATTTTCCCAAAGGCTATGAATTAGTTATTAATTTACTTTAAAATTAGTATTTAGTTAATTTACTCATAGGATATGGTATCAGTACAAAAAATCGGAAGGCATTTTGTTTTAACCAATCTATTTGGAGTCAATCAGGGCAAGAGCAGTAGTTTAATGCCTGTTAGAAGGTCTAGTCCAATTGGTCCACCTCTCTTTTCTTTTCTTTCTTTTCTTTTTTTGTTGAAAATGTAAGCTTTGAAAATAAAATACACTATAAGAAGTCACACAGCAAACTACATTAAGAAAAGTGCATTTAAACATTACACTGATTATGTTCAGCTCTGAGTCTTTTAACTCATGCAATCTGGAATTCAGAGTTCAGTGAAAATATTAACGCAGCAGTCAAAAGAAATTCGTTCATTCCATTTGGCACCAAAGTCTTTTACTTATTTAAACAGGTTCTGTGACTCTTCTGCTGGGAAACTTACAGTGGATAAGGATAACCTTAGAAGCACAAGAGAGTTTTTCAGAAGCTGACCAGGGTCAAGGGGCCAATTTGATCAGCAAGAGAAAAATTGGTACCAACAATGGTGGTGACACTTATTCAAATGAACTTCCTCCCAGGAAATCCAGGGAGCAAACAAGAAGAGGTTTTCATAAATATCAGAATGTAGACCAGTCATTTTCACTTGAAGTTCCTCGCAAGACATCCAGGCAGCAAACAATAAAAGGTTTTCATAAATATCAGAATGTAGACCAGTAATTGTCTCAGCAGTTATTAGACCTTGACATGGATGAAGAAGGTAATAAGATCATGGAATTAGCTAGAGGTGGGGTCTGTTACTGTAGGTACCCTATCAACAAAAAAGTACTTAGAAAAATTTTTGAAATCACTTCCTGAGGAAGACAGTGTAAAACAGTTTTACTCAGTGCTTGAAAATGCTTTTTGGCAAATCATGGGAACTTAGTAAGCAATAGCAATGGTAACCCATGGATAGAGTTAGAAGTCCTACCGTCTAGTGAAACAAGTCACTCTCAAGAATTAAGTAAAAATGTTTCCAGAGGCTCCAGAGGTCAGTAAATTGAGATGAAGTTAGCAAATTTAAGCCCACATGAGTACATATTCTAATAGTAATCTTCCTGGTGGCTTAGTAGTGATCATCCCTGGGTCTCACATAAGCACACGTTTCCTTCCACCATATAGGACAAAATTGTCCATGGCAATCACATTGAGGTTTTTGATTTGGTAGATGCTGATGGCATTCAGCATCTCTTGGAGACTGACCATGTAGGGTCCAAAGATTTTGCTTCGGTCCTGGCTGTGCTGAGGAAGAAGTCTTCTCTAAATTCAGTCATTAAGAACTGGGATCATTGGGTGGCTTGTTTTATAATGTACATGGTTCTCTTAGAAGAGAAAGAACAGAAAAATGCCCTCTCCCTTTTGGCATACTTTTAATTAGCCAAGAAGCATACCACATTAGAATAGAACAGCATTGGCCTGGCATGACTGTCATTTTCAGAAAATGAGAGGAATACATAAGTCTTTACACAGGGAAGCATGTCATTCTGATACATGGCTTATCATCATGTTGGACAAACCCAGGTTAATCAGTTCTACTCCGTTGCTGGACAATCAAATTTAGAACATGTTTCGTTGGGCCTTCAACAGCGGCCAGTTTGACGTTTCTCACATGCTTGTTCATATTATAGCAAGAATCACTCAGCCATAAGATCCTGGGCTATGGATGGGCAGTAACCATCCCCTCTTACTAGTACATTATGGAGAAACGTCGATCCCACATGTGGCATTCCATGATTAGAGGAAGATGGTCCTTTCAGGGGCCTAAAAAAAATAGCTCCTTCCAAGGACAATCATGCAGTTATTGATTCCCACTCCCTGGTTAGAGTCTCCTTGCTGGAGAGGAACTCAGAGATTTCCCCAATAAGCAAGTTACTTTGTTCCTAGGTCAAGGATTCACAGAGGCATTTTCCATTGGGTCATCTTCTCCAGCTGATTCTAAATGGGTTAGAAACTTAACATCTGTTAAAGGATTGGAGGAAGTTTTTAGCAAATTATTTTCACCTGCGCTATCTAATGGCATGTTCACAGGCCAATTTCATTACCACCCCTGGAAATCCTACAGAATTTCCTCCCATATGCCTGGTCCACCCCCCCCCCCCACCACCAAAAAAAAAAAAAAAAAAGAAAGAAAGGGGAAATTTCAGCAAATTCATCACCTGTTATACCTTGCCAGAGCACCAGTCAATGATTATATGACCAGTAGAAATCTCAGGTACAACATGCATTTTTAGATCTAGCAGGGCACACCATTACAGAATTTTCTGACTTGGGGTTGGGCAAATTACATATTCAGTCAGCCTTCACAATTTTACCAATCAGGAAGTAAGACTTGACCTGGAAATATTCTTGGACTCAAACAAGGTAGCTGGGCCATGCCAGAATCACATTTCTAGGTTTAGTCACTGATGTTCTGTCATCAGCTTTCAGATTGCCTTACATCATATGAGGATTACAATTGAATGATTTGTGAGAGTGAAGAAGGTCAGGATTAGTGAAGTCATGCAAATACATGGGCTACTTAACTTTACCTGTTGGGCAGTCTCTCCAGGCAGTAACTTTATCAGATCAGTTCTGAATTTATTGAAGGGAGCTAAAGCCAAACAACAATGGATAAGGATAATATCCAAAATCAAAGAAGACCTCCAGTTATGAAAGATTTGTTTTCTGGCAGAGTTCAATGGAGTGGCCCTGTGGCAAAGTTCCTGTGAGATATCCAGTTCTCTTCATTCGTTTACAGATGCACAGGGAGATTTATGTATGGGTGAGTACTTTCAGGGGTGATGATTTGCTGCACCCTGCCTCTTGTCTTGGTCAGAAGAGAGAAAATGGTAAAAAAAAACTTTTTACACACTCTGCCCATTTGGGTTGTGAGCCTTGAATGGAGAGTACACTGTTAATAGTAAAGATTTTTTTTGTGGCACTCAGGCCATAGAACATGCTTTGTTTAAACTGTCCTCACACAACAGGTAGGTTCTGTCTGTTTTGAGGCTCCTGATTTTACTGAGTTTACAAATTACTTAACTTTTTCTGCTAAATACATCCCAGATAAATCAAATATCATTGCTGATTATCTGTCCCCTTTCAGATTTCCAGATTTAGGGAACTGGACACAAAAGTAAAACAGTTTGCCACGCTTGTACTGCCAGAGATTTGGTTAACTGCAGTGAACTAGCATTCAACCATTTTCTAGCACTTGGTCATTAAGTACCAGGACATTATATTCTGCTTCCCTCAGTTACTTTAGGACATTTTGCCTTCACCTTCCTGCCCAGGAGTCCAATTTTGGGGGAGAGCATGCTGACGAATGCTAGAAGATGTTTGCTTTGCAGCCCCCCCTCCTATTCTTCCCCCTTTGTCTTCATCAGCCTCCTGGTGTAGTGTACAGGTGGTACATGAGCTTCTCAAGTACTGACATATGACATTATGCCTGGCCACTAGACTACCTCTTATGAGGTTTCTGCTAGGGGCAGAAGGTTACAAACCCCAGCGCTGAGTCATTAATAGAAAAGTTACAAGATGATATGGTGTATGCCACTTGGGCAGCAAGTGGTGGGCTGGCATGGGTGAGTGGGATTATGCTAACTGGCACCTTACAAGAAATTGGTTAATAAGTAATATGTTAAGCATTGTTGAAGTATATCATATGATGTCTGATGCTTTGTATTGACTGTTCTGTGATCATAATAAATTGGTCACAGAGGCTATCATGGTGTGTTTGTTGACTCAGGATGACAGACAACCAGAAGCTGCTTTTAAAATTTGCATTTACAGTGATTCTAGACTTTCACTATGCTAGTCACTGTCTCTCTCTCTCTTTCATTCTCAGTCTTTGTTAGGGTCAGTAGATGTAGAGTTATCTAGTAACTCACACAGTAACTCATATTTAAAAAGATGTTAATGAGTTCCTGCTAAATCTAAATTGTATTAGACTTATATATGCTTGAATACCTTGCTTTTACACTCACTTTCCACTGCCTCTATTAATTAACAATGCTGGAAATTGGTTTTGTTGAAATGATCTGCCAGTATGTATGTGTGTGTGCAAGTGTGTATGTGTGTCCAAGGGGCTATGTTAGGACTCTGATGAATGTATGCAATGATTTGCTGAGTCTCACTGCTGCAAGAATTAAAAAAAATATATTGTGGCTGCTGACTGGCTGTGAGCACAAAGATGTGTGTGTGTGTGTGTGTGTGTGTGTGTGTGTGTGTGTGTGTGTGTGTGTGTGTGTGTGTGTGTGTGTGTGTGTGTGTGTGTGTGTGCTGACTGGCTGTGAGCACAAAGATGTGTGTGTGTGTGTGTGTGTGTGTGTGTGTGTGTGTGTGTGTGCGTGTGTGTGTGTGTGTGTGCGTGTGTGTGTTATGTAACTCTCTTGCATGGAGTTAAATACTTAATGCATTTTTTTGCCTCTGTAACTAATTCATGATGAAATTTTAATAGCACATTGCTTTGTTACTAGTCCAGCTGCCCTTTTCTGCATCATCAGTAACTCACTGTTTAACCCTGCAGTTGTAAATTATATAACAGTATTTTTTCTGTGGATAAGTTACAAAACTAGATTTAGGGACATTTGCTTTGCATTTAGCAATTCCACCTTCAGGAATTACTAAAGATAAAGAAATCACAATTTTCAGCTAATATCACATATCCAAATGTAAAAAGGCTTCATAAAACTTTAAATTCTAAGTCTTCAGTAAACACACCAGTACTTTTAAAACAGATGATAAGTCATATCTGACTTGGCCAGAGTTTAAAAAATGTAAGCTGTCACATTTTGATTCAGAGAAATATCCAAGTAACTCTGTCTCATGGTAATACACCACCTTGACACTGACAGTCATCATGCAATATCTGCCATCTTCTGACAGTGCCATATATGACATTTACTGTAGTCCGCATACCCAAGGAATGACGCATCATACTATATTTAGACTGTCTACATGCCACAGGAGCACCCGCTGCCTCACCATGAATCTTTTGCAGTTATCTCAGAAAAATGCACATTTTGTTCTGAAGTATAACACTGCTAACATGATCATTTTTCATCCATTCTGTTCAAAAAGGCTCTCAGTTTAAAAAAATATATATACTTTACATACAGCCATTATCTGCAGACAAAGTTTCATTGGATTTTTTACTTAGCTAGTGATATCTAATTCATTATTTTTGGAATAAAACCTCTTTATCTCTTTAAAGCATAATATAATAAAGCAATAACCGATGACGTGGTGTGATATATTGCAGATTTATCCATGGTTGGTGTGGCTTAATCACGAGGGCAAATCTTCAATATAGCACAACCACGGAGTTGGTTATTGCTATTATTCAATGACATTATTTAAGAAAAACAAATACTTACTTTTCTTAAATAATGTCTTTGTATAACAGCGGATTACTGTTCTTCTGCCAGTTATGGTATACTGTTTCTTTGTTTTGATGTACTGTGCATGTGTATGGGACTTGCGTTCCCACACATACCCAGTTCATCAATGCTTTGAAATGGAAGCAACTGAAAAAAGAAAGTCTCCGTTGCTCCGTTTTCTCTCTTTTTTTTTTTAACTGTATATACAAAAAAAAAAAGATTTTGGGGCACTTTATACCAATGGAAAAAAGTCTGGGAACCTGGACCTTTTTCTGTTAGTATATTGTGGAATTTACAATGGGCATGCGGGTTGGGCTGGGCCAATCAGTGTGCACGTTTTCGACTAGTAATAGGGAGTCATTGTATAATGTATTTCTGACTACAACTCATTTACAGTTAGGCGCCCACATTGTAAACATTCTTTAACAAACTTTTAAACTTTATAGAATAGCATCTTTGCTAGGATGGACATGGTGGTGCAGTGGTTAGCATTGTTGCTGCACAACAAGAGGTTCTCTGGTTTGATCCTTGGCTGGGGTGCCTTCTGTGTGGAGTCTGCATGTCCTCCCTGTGGTCATGTTGGTTTCCTCTGGGTGCTTCAGTTTCCTCCCAAAGACATGCAGTAGGTGGGTTGGACACTCTAAATTGGCCCTAGGTGTGAGTGCATGTGTGTGTGTGTGCCTCCTGTGGAAGGTTGTGCACCAGGCTGGCAACTCGACACTGAAAAACTCCACTACTAATCATGAGCAGACAGGTAATCTGCTGTGGCGACCCCTAACCGGGAAAATCCAGAAGAATAGTATCTTTGCTGTTTGTGTACATTTATCATATCTAACAGTCATTCGGCTTCTTTTACAGTAGTTTCATGAGCAGTACCTTACGGATACCCCATCTAGTGCTGCCCCCAACATATCAGTGCACCTGCTACTTCATAGCTTGAAATCTTAACTGATGCAGTAATTATTAATGCAGAAGAACTCACTCAACAAGCAGGACTAAATTTATGTGCTATTCAACACATCACAAATTATTATAATCACTAAACATTTTTATTATGTTTTTTGTATATCCTTACAACTAAATAATGTTTTACTATGGATGGGGAAATATTGTACCTTATACCAACATTGCAAGTTGCCAGACACGATAAGTGAACAGTTTTTTGCACCAGGCTTGTCTGATGTGAAGGAAGGAAACATTTCTGATTTGTTCATCTTCCCA